>NC_072736.1:18977168-19034358 GCF_026930045.1 Uloborus diversus | reverse complement strand
GTTAATTTTACTGTACAAATCATTTATAAAACCGTATACTACTGCTGCTTTTATGGCACAATTCAGTTGATTCCGCAGCATAATACTGCGAACTTTACAGTTTGATACTGTTGATTTTGCAGGGCAATTCCGTTACAAAACAGTATATAACTGTTAATTTTACATATTATCTCTGTTAAATTTACAGGTCAAGTCATTCCTAAAACAGTATATTACTGCTGATTTTACAGTTTGATACTGTAAGTTTTACAGGGCAGTTTTATTAAAAAGCAGTATATTACTGCTAATTTTACAGTTTGATACTGTAAGTTTTACGGGGCAGTTTTATTAAAAAGCAGTATATTACTGCTAATTTTACAGTTTGATACTGTAAGTTTTACAGGGCAGTTCTATTAAAAAGCAGTATATTACTGCTAATTTTACAGTTTATCGCTGTAAATTTCACAGTAAAAGTCTGCTATAAAACAGTATATTACTGCAAATTTTACAGTTTAGAATTGTAATTTTTGCAGTTTTTCTTTGGAATGCGAGCTGCCAGTATTTTACTGTAAAAACAACAGCTTTTTTTTTGCAGTGCACAACTTTTTCCATCCGTAAAGCAGTGTGTTCCACAGTGGAACGCAATAAGTGCACATTAATACCACGCACATTCTGAATAATTGAGTCTTTCAGATCTGCCAAGGTTGCTGGATTTTCTCGGTAGACTTGATCTTTTAAAAATCCCCATAACCAAAAGTCGCATGGGGTGAGATCAGGCGAGCGAGGAGGCCAAGCTGTTAGGGAAACAGCGGCTGATCACACGTGCATCAGTGAAAGTTGCCCGTAACACCTGCTGAACGCCCAGAAGAATATGGGGAGGTGCACCATCCTGCATAAATATCGTGTCCTGGAGGTGGCCACGTTGTTGCAGTTCAGGAATCACAAACGTTGTCAACATGTCCTGATATCGTCTTCCTGTGACAGAGCAGGTTTCGAATCCTCTTGGAGTCACCTCATCAAAAAAATAAGGCTCAATGATGAATGTTGCAGTGAAGCCGCACCATACCGTAACCTTTTCAGGGTGCAAGGGCACTTGATGAATTGCTCGCGGGTTTTCACTTGCCCAAATGCGGCAATTGTGCGCATTCACTTGACCATTCAGGTGAAAATGGGCCTCATACGTCCAAAGGATATTCCACGGCCAAACAGCATCGACTTCCATTCTGGCAAGGAACTGCAGCGCAAATGTTTCCCGAACCACGGGGTCTTAGTACGACAACTGATGAAGACTGGATTTTGTAAGGAAAATAGCGTAGGATTCGACGCATCACACGCCAGACGGTCGTATAGGGCATATCCATAGCACGAGAAACACGAGGCACACTGACAACACCATGTGGCGATTGTCTAGTGGTATCCACGACCGCCAAAGCAACGTCTTCTATGCGTGCAGAATTCACAGCATGGCGTCCTCTACCTGGCAAAATTCCCAGTTGTCCAGATCTTTCGAACTTCCTCATCATCTCTCTTAAAGCGCGTGATGACATCGGTCCTCGGCGCATGTTTTTCAGCCGACGGAATGCTCTTAAAGCAGCACATAAGTTCTCGTCATTCTGGTAAAAAAGTTTGACCAATAGAGCTTTGTCTTTCAAAGTCACCATTGTGTACCAGCGAGGTTGAAAATAACTGCCTGTGCAGCGCCTGTCTTCCACCTTCCACTTTTGGAGGGCTCATCTTTTGCATACGTTGCGCAGAAGCTTTATTTCTGCAAATCACGTTGTTGAAATATGCAAATTTCCCAATTACTTGTGTTACAGCACTATCTATTGGCAACTTTTAGTACTTTTTTTTTTAAATAAATCACGAGCGCATGATCTGAAGTGTCTGTTTCCAAAATTTTATCACATTATGACCCATAGAACATCCTGCACAGGCCTTTGAGTTGAGGAACTTTAATCTGAACAACCCTGTAGTGATGTATTCCGCATTAAAAAAGTGTAAAATACAACTATTGCGTATTTTTGAAAACCGTTTTTTTTTCTGAAGCAGGTGAAATGATTTTACTATAACATACTTAAATTTCAGAACAGAGGCTTTAATACTTAGTGCGGGATGAGTTTAAACAAATGAAACCCAGGGAGAAATGCAAAAAAGTATTTTTTTTTAATTCATTAAAAAATAAAAAAAAATTCCTTTCTGAAAAAACTTTTTTTTTCATTATACTTAAAAATAAATTTCCAACAATTTAAAACAAAAAATATTTATCTGGCGCAATTGGTTCGCGGTCTGTGGGGTAAAAAGTACTAAAAACTGCTAAAAATTACATATAACATTGAATAACTTTTTTCTAATTGAAATACCAATGTAAATTATTGAATATAGCCTTCTTGAATAAATGGACAAGTCAACACAGAAATAATTCTTCAATTAGATCTACTAGTTCCTGATATTAGCGCTTTCAAACAAACAAACTCTTCAGCTTTATATTATTAGTACAATCTTCGTACATATTCGTATATCTAATCCTTCAGTGTAAGGAATACGATCAATAATGTTTCAGTGTGGTAAAATGAAAATCTCGCATGCAATCTTTCAAAAAAAAAAAAAAAAAAAAGTGGAGTAGTGCATTTTTTTTTCACAGATTCTTACCACTTTTATTTCTCTGACCCTAACCTTCGAAGGCTGTATTTCGATTATAACGCCTTTATTACTTCCGGAAGAAAAGGAAGAAGGTTGTGAATTTTTATAGTGCAGAAACTTAAAGGCGAGATTATCAAGGAAATGCAACGTTAAACGAAAAAACCGATTTGCTCCGACGAGAGAGAGAGATATCCCCTCCCCCAAATAGATTAATGGGAAAACATAGCAACGCAACGCGTTAGAAATGAGCCCCTGCTTTTATTACTCAAGTAATAGGCGATGCACAGTGGAATAATGTTTGTTTTAGAGTCGTTGCACAATGGTGAATGCTGGTAGAAAACGCATTAAATCTTTAGCGCATAACATATTTATTACGCCCCCTCCTTCGCGTTAGTGAATATTGCTTTAGGAATTTCAATGAGGAAACAGTTGCCGCTGAAGAGAGCTCTGATCTCAAAATTTTATCAATGTTTCCCACGGCACCCCAAGATGGAAATTTATGGTTGGTCTTTCGCCCTGAAACTATCAGCAACTTGTATCTACAATTATTTTGGAGGCTAAATTGTTCTAAAACATTCGGAGTTGCGAGGGAGGAAGCTAGGTGTGGTGAGACAGTGTTCTGAACGGGCCGTGATAGGTCCCTTCCTTCCGTGAGCGGGAACTTGTTAAAGCGTTTGGGGCTTAATGGGCTGGGTCGAATGGATTTCTGGCCGGCAGAGTGGCAAAGCCATTTTCTGATTTCAGAAAGCTGCGATGAAATTGTTTGAAATTTTGGGATTATTAAAGACAATTGATGGCTCTTTTAGGTTAGAATTTGATTTATGTTTAGTTGTGCATTATTTTAATTCCGACGTGTATCTGAAAAAAGTCCGTTTTTTTGAGCAAACAAAAATGAGTTTCAGGTTAAAATATTTTTTATCAGCTGTGAAATAATGTTACAATGAACAACAAAGCTATTTCTGAGTGGACAGTACACAACACAACAGTTCGACAGTACACATACTTTTACGGTAAAGTACAGTACTTAGCAATTGCATATAAAAACAGTAAACAGGGTTCTGTATTTTTTTAAAAATACATAATCTTAATTTCTTAACTCCTGAGTTCAAAACTGTTTAGTTAATGTATTTTATTCGGATGTAATAAAAATGAAATACAATTGTGTAAATTGTGGCATATTAGTAGAGTGGCTGAAGAAGAAAAACCTAAATTCACCTGTCTTCATATTTTAATCAGATGAGGTATTTAATGCAGTTGTCGTTGATCAGTTACAAAACTATTTTTAAAAAAAGTAGTATAAGTATTATATAAAATAAATGTATAGTACTTCTCAAAATTTTAAACTTTTCTACTAAGGATTATGCTCTTACAAAGAACGGTTTAAAATTTTGAATAGCTAAATAAATAATGTATAGAAGAAACTACTACTTTGTGGAGAGTGACATCACTTTTTTTCATGAATCCATAGGAATTATTGAATGAATTTCTAAATTTCTTCTCTGAGTTTTTTGCTTATTTTACTCCTTTTAATAAAATTAAAATAATATTTCAAAACAATATGTTTATACGCTTAATGATACATCATTAAAATTCCTGAACGGACTCTCTATACAATGTCGCTCTAAATGGCATATAATGCATATAAATTTATTTTACTTCAATTGTACACTAATGAAAATAAGTATTTTGTATTTTTCATATACCAATACAGACGAGTATCGAATAAAAATAATTAAACTCCATTGTCTTAAAAAAGTAATAATCTTAATTCAAACAGCAAAACAGGCTGGTATGCTTCGCACAAAGCTCATTTAAAATCTCTTTCATCTCATAGAATTCTTCAATCCAATGAAACGAAAATCAGAGTATTTTACCCATTAATTCTAAAAATTAATTTTCAAACTGTTTCACCACATGCAAATTCAAAACATATATATGAAAAAAAGTCTTTTTAATGAGTTTTATTTATTTATTGAAATATTCAGTTATGTTACACTCTCACGTGGTGTTTATTTAGGTCAAGCTTGTTTGTGGCATCGTTATTATCTGAAATATTTTTTTTTTCTTATCGTGTTTGAATATTTTCCTCTTCGCCAGTCATGAAACGTCTTCCTTCAATTAAATGTAACAGCACTAATTCAGATTGAAGTATTTTACATTAACATTTTGTTTAAACTTAAACCTACACATTGTTTATTCAAAATAATATGTTCTTTTGCTAACATGAAACGTTGACCTAACAAAGTAACTAAAAGAAAAATACTTATCAATTTTCTGAAAAGGTCAGCTTTTTCAGGGTCACTAGGTTGCTCTTAACCATAAAAAAATATTCTTCAGGGGAAATGTTTAGCTAATAAATCTTTTAAGACGACTTCTTAACTTAATAATCAACTTCTTAAATATTATTAGGCAGTTTTTTACTGAACTCAACTCTCATTTAGTAATAGCCTGAAATTTTGACTTAATTTTAGTATAAAGGACGGAGATATGCGTCATAATTTGTTTCTTTAATATTTACTTTTAGTTTTTCGTCATATTGCTCGTTAGCTGGAGTAAGATATTAAAAAAAAATTCTTCCTTCATTTGATGAATAATTTTTAATGTTCTAAAAGAGTTAACTATAGTTTATTTTTTTCAATTTAAAATAACAATTTTAAGAAGTCGTGGACTTTAACTTTTTTAATTCACAGCCGAAACCAAAAATAAAATTTTGAAGTTCGTCATCTTACACCCATCGTCGCCCACCCTTTAAAAGTAACGTAAAGAGCTTTAAATGCTTTTTTTAAGCAATGATTTCAAAACTGCCTAATTGGAAAGCCCTTTCCAACGTCTCTTTTTTTCCCAAAGTTGCTTGCAAAAAGCAATAGGATGTTTTCTAGCAGATTACTTTCAGTAACGGAAATAGTATTCGCTGCAAAACATTTCTTATAAACGAAAAAATATATAAAAACAAGAAAAAATCTGAAAAGTATGCCATTTGATGATTACCTAAGCTATGCTAAATATTCCCGAAATAACCTGAAAACCATGCGTCAAATGCCTGAAATTGCTGACGAGGTAAAGGAAAAATGCGATTTTTGAAAACACCTTAATGACCGCTATTCGATTTTCTAATGAAGCTACCAGTTGCTGCCATTTTCAAGTAGTTACATTTTGCGATAAAAGCTGATTCAGGATCAAAAAATTCTGCCTCAGGCTTTTCTCCACTGAAGCATTTAAAGGATTTTGGAGGATTTATTGAATTTTCGTAATGTATAATGAACTTGTGAGAACATGCAGATTATTGTTTGGGAAATAATATATCTCAGCACGCTTTATGCTTTATGGCATGAATAACAGATAATTGTATAAATATGTAACAGTAATTATGTCGTGAGAAAAATATTACCATATTTAGTTTAAGGATACTTTCTTTCGTAAGTGCAAATCTTCGTTCATTATACAATAAACTTGAAGATCTTTAGTTATGTGGTAGGAATTCCAGTACTGCTTGAACTTTGTTTTCTTTAAAGTTATTGATTTTTTTTTCGTCCTTTAAAATTATGGCATTTTATCTGAAACACAATTTTTACTTTACTGGCGTAAAGCATTTTTAATAAGACAGCATTGTTTTCAGGTTTTCCGTTTTATAGGTTAAGCTTTCATAACATCAGTTTAAGCATGCAGCTGGAGAAATATCAGGTTATAACTTTCAGCTAGATAGCCAAATACGATGCAAGTAGCAAATATTAACTTAATGCATATTCTCTGCTTAATGTGATTGTCATTCATGTAATTAAGTGCTTATTGTTATCAAAATAGTTCAGTCCGGATTTTCTTTATTATTATTTCACGTTACTTTTTAAAAATGTTCTTCATTTTTTAACTCCGTAGTTCAGAAGGATTCTTTATTTAGATGTAATATAAAGATAATAAAGTAGTGTGTTACATTAGTAGAGTTGCTGAAGAAGAAAAAACTAAGTTTAACTACAGCGATTCGTGATAACTCGAAGTTCAATAAATGGAATATTACTATAACTCGAAGTTTGTATCAAGTTTTGACCCCTTCGACTTTAATTCCATGCAAATAATTCTGAATATTTCAAGGTTAACTTCCTTTAACTCGAAGTTTTTTCAAAGATGGCTCGAAATTTATTTCGAAAGAACGAAAAAAAAGAAAGAAACAAGTGACTATGAGAGAGAAATTAATTCACCTTCACTTGCAATTCCTGCAGAATAGACCTCTAAAGCAAGAAGAGCACCTGTTGAGCCAATGTGCGATAAAGGAGTGCGGAAATGAGTTAGCTTGTTTTCTTTTGCTGCACCGTACTGTGTACGCTTTGACATGTTCCTGGACTACAAATTTGCTTTTAAGCTTTCAAGACAACTGATTGTACCTTTATTCAAAAGCTGATCTAAGTTAAGATGCGTCCCCCTTCATTTTTTATTTTGATCATTTGCTGACAAATTCCTGAGAGACAGAGTGAATTTTCTTTACTACTATTGAAGATGTTTAAACAAGTATTCTCTCAATGCTATTAAAAGAAAAATAGAAAAGCTTCTAAAATGGTAGAATCCATGAATCCGAGTTTGAAACGAATGAAGATGTGCACCTTTTATGAAGTAGAATCAGCTCTATTCATGTGGTTCCAGCAGTATCGAAGTCAAAGTCATGCTTTTGATCTTTTTCTCTCAATATTTTTTGTTACATCATATATATATATATATATATGATGCTTATATATATCATATATTATATACATCATATATATATGAGCATTTGCTACATTGCTCATATTGGGGTTAAAAACTTTTAAGTTCTGTAATTTTGTCTGGTATATGTTCGTGTTAATAAAAGCATTCGATGATTTTTAATACTAAAATGTCGAAAACTAAAACCAGCGGTAATTCAAACTTCCGATAAGTTGAAATTTTCCGTCGGTCCCTTTATATTCGAGTTATCACGAATTGACTGTATCTTCATATTTTTACCAGTTAAGGTATTTTATGCAAATTTCGTTCATCAGTTGCAAAACTAGAAAAAAATAAATTGTTGTAACTAAATGTGTAGTAAATCATAATAGTACTTCTCAAGCACTAAAACTTTTCTAATAAGGGTTATGCTCTTACAATTAACGGTTTAAAATTTCAAATAAGTAAATAAATAATGTATAGATGGAACTACTTTGTGAACAGCGACATGGCTTTTTACAAATCTTAGTTAGTGCCTTCAGTTATTTCCAAGTTATACAATTAAACCGTTACATATATATATATATATATATATATATATATATATATATATATATATATATATATATATATATATATATATATATATATATATATATATATATATATATCATGATATACATAAAACAATTTTTAAGATAGTTGTAAACCCCCTGTTTCTTTTTTTTTTACATGATACAAAACTTTCTTCTTCAT
This sequence comes from Uloborus diversus, assembly GCF_026930045.1. Taxonomy (NCBI): domain Eukaryota; kingdom Metazoa; phylum Arthropoda; class Arachnida; order Araneae; family Uloboridae; genus Uloborus; species Uloborus diversus. The sequence goes on along the minus strand of NC_072736.1, from coordinate 19,026,312 downwards.
GATTCCTACGGAATTATTGTATAAATTGCTAAATTTCTTATCTTAGTTTATATACATAGCCTAATATGGTTAACTTCTTAATGCATTTGTCTCCACTTAGTGTGATTGTCATTGTCGTTTATGTAATTAAGTACTTATTGTTATAAAAATCATTCGGTCCGGATTTTCTCAATCATTTTTTAAGTTGAAATTTTTGCTTTGTAGTCATTACGATCCATTGATTTAAATTTTTTGAAACAATTATTTGGTTTGAAGCTGTTACACACTGCTTTACCTATTCAAAATTCTGCAAAAAGTTGACCGTGAAACAAACAAAAAATAAAATAAATAAATAAAAATAAACACTGGTAGAAAATTCTTTAGATATGATATTTCTCAAGATTTTGAATCATGGATAGAAATTGATTAAATATCACTTTAGTTCTTTCATCAACGTATTTAGAAGTTCTGAACCAGAAAAAAAAGAGATAATGAAAAAGATGAATCATGGGTCAGATGAAGAATGACCTGATTTTAAATAACCTTCCACAAATGACGAAATAAAGATTACTTTAAAGGGTTAGTTTTTAGTTACCTACTGTAAATGATTTCATTAAAATCACCATTAGTCAAAGACATCAGTCACTAAAAGGTATCAAATAACGTGAATTATTTCTCTGTAAACCCCTAGCATAATAAGAAAAATACTGCTGAAAATCTTTTTTTAGTTCAAGGATAAATTTTGCAGAATAACTTCAACAGCCCCCTTAAAGTCCATGAAGAATAGTAATAACAGCCTCAAAAAATCCTTATCCAAATAAGGAAATACACTGCTCGACATTTAAAATGCAACACCAAGAAGGAGTGGTCAGAAAGTGATGAAATTCGGAATGAAAAAACAAAGACAGCAAGGATTAATAAATAATCTTAATTTCAAAATGATAGGCAGAGTACAGAGCAAGAACGGCGTCGGCTCAGTAGGATATAGGACCACCGTGGACAGCAATACACGAAGAAATACGTCTAGGCATGGAGTCAATAAGGGTGCGGATGGTGTCCAGAGGGATGACTCTCCATTCCCTTTCAACCATTTACCACAGTTCACCTTCTGAACGAGGCAGGGACAGAGTCTGCAAACGGCGTCCAATCACATCCCACACATGCTCGATTGGTGACAGGTTAGGAGAGTATGGTGGTCAGGGAATATGTGTGCCTTGGAAAGCATGTTGGCAGATGCGAGCACTGTGTGGTCGGGCGTTATCCTGCTGAAAAATTGCATTACGTAGCCTTTGAAGGTAAGGTATTGCCACCGACCGCAGCACATTATCCAAATATCATTGGGTCATCATAGTGCCCTGAATACCAACTAGAAGTGATATGGAATTGTACGCAATTGCGCCCCCAAACCATTATGCCACGTTGTCGTGCGGTGGGACGTTCCACAGTTACTGCCGGATTAGATCTGTCTCCACGTCGATGCCACACACGTATGTGGCGACTATCACGGGATAAACAGAAACGGGATTCATTTGAGAACACGACATTTCGCCATTCTGTCATCCACTTCGCTCTAGTCCAGCACCAAAGTTGCTGTCTATGTTGTGGGGTCAATGACAGTCTTCTTAGCGGACGCCGTGATTGCAGACCACGTGCGACCAAACGACGGGAAATGGTTCTGGTTGACACGGGAACAGTCACGGTACCTTGCACCTGAGGCAGAATCGTGGAACAAGTGACTAGTGGGTCTGCTTCAGCTTGTCGGTGGATGCGTCGATCCACGCGTTCTGACGTCACTCTGGCTGTCCCTGCACCCCTCAATCTTGCCACATTTCGTTGTTTCAACCATGTTCGCACAGCCGATGCACCGTGCGCGCATCCATGTGGGTATCAACTGTGATTTGACGTATAGACCAACCTCCCTTTCTCAGTCCGATCACCATACCCCTCGTAAAATCGTCTATTTGCTGGAAGTGCCTTCGTTGACGTCGGTCTTGCATTCACTCGTGTTACACGTATCGTCCAACACAAAAACAAAATTTCTTCGATAATTCTCCAGTCAGAAATAACGACACGAATATTAACCATTCTGCAAGTTCCTTCTCTTATATCTTACTTCATGTGCGTCGGAGAGCTGCATATTTCACATCATTTGCATAAATTTCTGAACACTCCTTCTTGGTGTTGCATTTTCAATGTCGAGCATTGTATATAATCATTTTAAGGTGAGAACAGAACTTCACAAACAACGTTAACAGTACCCCTAAAGCCCACAGTTAAAATGAGAGCAGTACTTTTAGGTCTATTCTAAAATTCAAAATAAAATATTGTCTTCGTCAATCGTATGTCTGTTGCAAAAAAAAAAAAACATCGAATCGCAAAAAAAAGATTTCAAGAAAAAAATAATAATAATAAAAGGAAAAGATCAAAATCCAATACTTGCGTAAAAAGTATCAGAGTGTATGCAAATAGTCCGCGAAAATAAAATTTTAGCTTATGAGCGGGAAGAATTAAAATTTCTGCCAGCGACATGACATTGGATTGTGTGCTAAAAAGCTATAAGTCGACTTCTAACTAACTTACAATCCCCAAACAAAGTCAATTTTACGCAGGAAAATTTATTTCTTGTTATGTGCTTTAGTTATGCAGGTACTCCTCTCCATGGTTTACGAAATAATGATTATTGACTTTTAGGTGAATAAATTCGGTGTTTAAGGAGCTACAAAGGTTAGACCGAGACAAATGGATTGCTCGAAAAATTCAAAATGTTTTAAAACAAGAAAATTACTTTAACCCCCGTCCGGTTGAATAAAGATTTCATGACATGCGCACAAAAAATGCATTTGTTAAAAGATGTGGGACACCATTTGTCATGCGAAAAATTTTGTAAAAACATCTTGAATGCTTAAAAAGGGGGAGGAAAACTGAGGCAGGAAGATATGAGCATGGTGGAGAATTCTATATATGTGAACTATTACTATTAATACCTTTTTTACAAAAATCAAACGCATTAATCACCAATTCATAAATTGCCTAAGCTCGATTTCTCAACAAACCCACCGGATTTGCACCCTAAACGATTGCATAAAAATTTCGTAACATACCGAAGAGTGTGATATGATGGCTAAAAAATGCAATATTCCTTCCACGCTTTACATTGCACAGCAGGTGTTTTGGAAATCGATTTACGTCAGATTCGCCGTAATATCCTCCCGCCTCGCTATAATGCGACATTTTTCCCTATCAAAATGACCCCCTACCGAGAGGAGACAAGGTAGGGAAAAAATGGATGTCACTGGATTGAAATAATGATTTCTCTATTCTTCTTTTCCCCACGTTTTTACTTTTCGGGGAATATTATTTTTCAGTTTGAAAGGGATCAAATTGCATTTCATTCTAATGCCTTCACAATGACGCTGTGGGAATCACAGCGCTTATATTTCACTTCTATCTATCTTTTTTTGATGCGAAACTTTTATTTTCTTCCGCAGAAATGGTTCTTTGATAAAATGTTTTCTCCAACATTCTATGCCTGTTGCAGTAGAAAGCGTTTGTTTAATTTAATAAAAGAACTGAATCTTTAGCAGAAAAATCGATACTTCGAGAAAGGTTTGGCACGAAAACCTTTATACAGTTTTTAGAATTTTAGATTAATTTTGTTTTCTAATCTGCAGAAAATACCTTTAAAATACTCTTAGATTTATGTATTAAACTTAGAAAAGAAGTTTAATTTTGCAACAGCGAAGTACCCCATAAAGTAAATTATTTTAGATAAGAATATTAAATTTCCGTCATAGATAGATTTATTTTTATCTCTTAAAGCATATATATAGCTTATTAAGAAGATAAAATGCTTCGTCGTTATGAAGTTGCGTTCAAAACTAAATGTTATTAAACAAATATTTAACTAAGGAAATATTTCATAATAGTATAGACATTTTTTTTTCAAATGTGAATCTTTTTTTATAAATAATTTAAAAACTGTTTTAAACCTTCGTTGGATTTTTCAACTTTTTCATATTTTATATCTCTGAGCAATGCCTTCTAAAAAGGTCGTCATGATTTTCTCTTTGAAGGTTGATAAAAATTAATAATATTATTGGCATTACATTTATTTTATAAATTTATTATTGTAGTATTGTAGAAGTCAGTATCCACACGCATTCATGTGTATGTGTAAAGATAACTTTATATTTCTTCTGTGAGTGCTATCGCATTCACCTCAGAAAGACATGTTTAAAAAAGGTTCCTTTCAGGAAAAGCCCTTTGCAGTCAACGCAATTAATCAATTAGGTGTCTCCAGTCTACGATAAAATTCACTTTGAGACGCAGTGTCAGACCAAACCCAAAACATCATCTTCTTACATATAATAAAATAAGATGTGTGTGTGTGTGCGTGTGTGTGTGTGTGGCGCGCATCCCGGGAAAACGGTAAGGCCTTAGAAAGGTGAAATTTTATATACAGGTGCAGTTTTTGCTGAAGATGTGCACCTCGGGCTTCGATTTTTGATATTTTAATTAGAAAAAAGTTATTTAATGTTTTATGTGTTTTTTTTTTTTTTTTTTGTACTTTTTAGTTTTTTTTATCTCACAGACCCCGAACCAATCCACCACACAAATATGTTTTGTACTATAGTGTAGGAAATTTAATTTTAAATATGATGAATGAAAAAATATTGAAAATAGAGCAATTTTTGTATTTTTTATGAATTTTTCAAAAAACCTTTAATTTGCATTTTTCCAGGTTTTTTTTTTTTTTTTTTTTAAATATCATCCTGCGAGAAGTATCAAAGCCTCATTTCTAAAATTTAAGTTGGTAATAGTAAAACCATTTCGCTCTCTTCAGAAGAAAGTAGTTCTTAAAAATACGCAATAGTTTTTTTAGACAATTTTTTAATGCTGAACACATTTGGTATTTCCACGCATCGGTGGAAAAAAGCGTTCTTCAATCTTTTATGCCTCTGACGTCACTACTTGGATTTCGATTCGGTATTTACGGTGGAATCTTAATCGCAAACAATGTTTACCTTTTGTTTTTACTATACAGCTTACTTCTACATTTTATGACGTGATGACCACGTGTTTTCCGGCAGAGCTTGCTTTTTTTCTTTCCTTTTTTTGTTTTATTTAGGGATTGCATTTATTTCTTTTTCTATCCCCCCCCCAAGCTGGAACGTTTTGCTGCTACATTACGCTACATTTCATAGTTGTGCACATTTAATTCAATAAAGACAGCGAGATTTTTTTTTCTTTGTTAATCGCTACTTTTTGCACACTATGGGGAATTTGGAAATGGGCGGGGAGGTTAAAATAAATAGAGATGGATAAGAAAACTTAGAGATAGATTGTAAAGGTAGATAGCCGCCGAAGGCGGCAATCTTGGCGTAAAAATGTGAATAGCACAACAAGAGATAGAGATATATCGATTAATACTGCTGCCAAATTTATTTAAACAGCCGCCGAAGGCGGCAAACTTGAAGTAAAAATTTAAATGACAAGTTAGCCAAACAGCCGCCGTAGGTGGCTGCTTGCATAGAAAGGCGAATGGCGTAATGACCGGCTGGTCGCCGCAGGCGGCTAGTTTAAAAATAAAATTCTAAACATAAATAAATATACTAGAAAACAGTTATAAAAAATAACTGTTTAAAAAAAAATAACTGTGTCCTCGAACGAATAATAACAAATCTTTTAGCTCCTTTCTATATTCTAAGAAAGGGGTTTCAAACAGTTAGCTGATACCGTCGAACTCGCTTATAGCGAGCCCTGATTTAACGAGAACCCGGATTTAGCAAGGAAATCAGAAGAATTTGGTTGGAATAATGTGAAATCTATGGGAGCTTTTAACGAGTAATCCTTGTTTGAAACGAACAACATTTATGATACCTAAAATTTCGACTTCCGGCTCAGCTTATCCTTCCTAAAAAAAGTCCTTTAGCATTCTGAAGTCATGTAAAAAATAATGATGGGTTATTAATTCTGACAAACAAGTGATAACGGCACTTTTTTCAATTTTTTGGATCAGAGAAATATTTGAAAACTATAAACTTAGTGATACCAATGCTATTATTCCGAGATATACTTTTGAGGACATTGTAGTTCAAATTCAAGCTAATGGAGATGAACAAAGTAATAAAAGCGACGACGGCAGCGACAAATGTGAAGGATTTGCAGCTGAATGGCCCTCAACATACTCAACGGTTTTTGTTGTTTGATCAATTTTCACATCCAGGGTCCCTAATGACGATGTTTTTCGGGTCCTGATTAGTCCTCGAATGCTCGCAAGACAAGAAAGGGACAAAGAAGACAGTAAAAAGTTATTGAATCAACTGCAAAAGAACTGAACACGAAACAAAACAACATATACAGGGTGTTCCGTCTTAACCTGCAAGACCTTTATTTTCGCAACCGTTTGTCCTAGATGTATACTTCTAATTGCAAAAATGTTCAAAATGAGATGCAAGGTTAAAGTATTGAAAGTTTAAGGTGTAAACAAAAATGAGTCAAAAAATACAATATTTTACTTTTTATACGGGTCCCTTTTCCCCTAACTTATATTTAAGGAAATTATCTGCATTAAAAAATAATTCCAACACAAAAAGTTTGAAATTAGTACGACCAATATTCACCGAGATATGAAACACGGCGTTCTGTGACTTACATCACTTTTCACTCGCCGTCAATAACTCCTTTTGGGGAAAAATATAGTGGATAACAAGTGTTTAAAATTACATGTGAGCACAGAGTGCGATTTTCAAATTATTCGAGGTATTTGTGCGCGCGATTTTGTGTTTTTGCGTATTATGGCATAACATTTGCATTTTTTTATGAATAGCAATGAAAAATATAAATACCTTGTTTTTCTTACTATGACGACCTGTCATTCTTCTGAAAGAGCAATAAGTTTCGATCTCATGTTCTGTATTAGGGTGGGCCGAAATAAGCCGAAAATTTTTTTTTTTTCGAAATCAATTTTTGGATAGCGCGCAAAAGTTGTGTAGTGAGCTAGTTAGCACTCACAAAAAATTTCTTGAATATTAAAAGATATCTAGCCGGCGCTATTTGACACTGAAAATCCGAAAAAAAAGATAAAAATGAATTTTTGTCGAATTTTTTTTTTTAAAAACTAAATTACAAATATTTTGCAGGAATGCACAGAAAATGTTTTATAATGAGCCAGTTTGAGCCCATAAAATGTTTCATTGATTTTAATGAGCATTTAACCGCTCATTTCCGACATCAAAAATTGAAGAAAAATGAAAAAATATTGAATTTCTTTAAGAAACATTGTGAAAATTATTTTTCAAAATTAAATCATAGACTAATTAATTAAATTAACTAGTAATCATAGTAATCATTATAACGCAATAGTATCATACATTTTCAAGAATTACATATAGATATAATAAAATTTTGAAAAAGAAATCTTCAAATTTGATTTATAATACCTCATGCATAATGAATATTATTTTTTGGAATAATGTTATCCCTTGTTATCAAATGATGGAAATTCTTTCCTAGCTTGAAGTTTGGCACGAATGTATCCATCTCGTGCAGTTTCACCTCGAACTTTTATTGCAGCTTCGGCTATTGGTTTCACACAACGTTTCACAGCTTGCGTGTGACAGGGAAATTTCTCGAAAGTGAACTCTGTAAGCTGTTCTTTACACATTTCTTTCAATTGTTAGTCTTTTAGATGCATTGTAAGAGGTGGCTCTGTTACAACACAGTTTGCCGAATCAACTAAATCAACATAATCAACTGCTTCAAAATTGAGTTTAGGACGCTTAAAAAATCGTACACCATCCGAGCTCTTCGTATTCTCATTTCTAGAGTTTAGAATGCGCCTAACAGCTAATTCCCGAATGTATTTTCTTGAATCAAACAACATTGTCAACAGTAGTTGTTCAGGATGAGCGAAATATGCATTATTTGAGAGAACTTTGAAAATTATCCACTTAACGTCGTCTGGAGACTGTCTTGCAAGAGAAATCATTTTCCAAAAATACTGACAGTTCCATACTGACCATACTGACCGGCACCATACTGACAGTTCGGTTTCATTTTTATTTCAAACCACATTGGAACATAAACTAACATTACATACTTTACAAGCATTGTAAGATTTTCTGATGAAGTTGGAGTGCCTATATACAAGGGTAAAAAACGGTTTGCAGTTGTCAGCCATCGCGCATGACTGAGTTTGCCTGGACTACTGTCAGTCATGCTAGAAGGACAACTACCATCTTTTATGGCAAGACATTCTATACAAATATTGTTGTTCAGTACTTAAATTTTTTATATCTTCCATGTCCAAAACCAGAAGATTGAAGTCAATTTTATCAAATTTTGACCACCGGATTTTTTTTCACAATCTCTAAGAAGTTGTCCGACAGCTCCAGAATATGAAAGTGGCCCCTTTGTGCAACCGTCCAATTCCAGAATAAGATGCCTCAGTGACAACTCATTAGTATGCAGCAGACATATGTTCCACTGTAAAAGTCTTTTGAGATATGTCTCAAGTACACGAATTACTCCACCTCTCCATCCCGTATTTACATTTGTTCCGTCGCATCCAGTAACCGATAAGTTAAGCAAGCTCATAATATACTTTTTTGCAGAGCCTATAATACCTTGAAAAATTTCTTTTGCACTTTCACCAACTGTTAGTGACAAATGACCAATGTACTTGCTACCTGGTTCTTCTATCAGTGCTACATGTGCTTCAGATGCTAATTTTTGGTGGCAGATATCTTTTTAAGGGTGTCATCTTTGCGGCCGTCAAAATACAAACTCCTTATAGCTGTCCCTTTAATTGCTCTTAAATCTCTTTCTCTTAGCTCGCTCCTTTTTTTATAGACTTCCCTCCGTACTTTGTTTGTATCGACTATGTATTTTTGCTTTGTTTAGGAGAAACTAGTCGAAATCAGCGAGAACTTCTGCAGCAATTTTAGCCACTGCTCTAATTGAAGCGCCAGTTAGATCCGCTGCTAAAGCTGTATGAGACATAGAAAGTCTCATTTGACTTGTCGTTGTTGATGGCGCATCAGTTCGCTTACATTTTCTTGAAAGCGGATAATTCAATTTAAAATTGTCATCTGTAATTTTTGTGCTTTCTCTTGATTCAAGCTATGTTTCAGGATAAAATAGTTATAAAATAATCTTAGGAATAATAGAAGCAGTTGAGCGCCGTTTATTATCCAGGAGAAACAATTGGAACCGAAGATTAAAAAAAATTACCATCTTATGTAACTATCTTTTATTTGAGTTTGTGCATTTTTTAAAATTGGCGTACAAATGTCGCATAGAATTGATTGAATTTTCACTGTTTTTTCTAAGTAATGTATTGCGTAACATTTCAGTATTAATTTATTTCAAAACTACATTATTTTTTTTTCTCATTTCTCCCATGTTTCAGTCTTAAAGGAGCGTAGTTAAATATTCTACGAAATGTGTAAAAGTCTTTGAGGATTTCAACTAATTCACTGACAGATATTTCTAATTTTTTGCTGAAACTAGTTTCAAACTTTTATTTTTGACCCCCCCCCCCTTTTTTTTTTGAAAAAAAGTGCATTTTTGCCCTTTTTTTAGTTTTTCAAGGTCACATAGCGCCGGCTAAATATTAAACAAATTTAGCGAAATTTTTTATAGGTAATAACGGACCCATATAGCAACTTTTCCGCACTATCCAAAAACAGATTTCCAAAAAAAGTTTTTTTGGCTCACCCTATTCTGTATGGTCCCTTAAAACTTCAAACTAAAATATCTCCTTGAGTTTTGGTCGCACAAATGTCAAGTTTTTATAGTTCTCAATGGAGATTATTTCTCTAAATATTAGTTAGGGGACCTAGGGCCCGTATAAAAAGTTAAACTTCATATTTTTTGACTCATTTTTATTTTTGCTTTAAATTTTCAATACCTTAACTCTGCATCTGATTTTGAACATTTTTGCAATCGGAAGTATATATATCTAGGACTAACGGTAGCGAAAATGAAGGTCTTGCAGGTTAAAACGGAACACCCTGTATAAATAAGGGATATGCGTACTATACATTTATGATATTGTGTGTGTGTGTGATTTTTTCTCAGAACTCCTTTTTTACGAGTACTCGGCTATAACGAGCAAATACCGCTGTCTCTTAATGCTCGCTATAAGCGAGTTGGACTGTACTTTATTTGTTTCAGTTTTTTACCAAACAAAGCAGGGATAGCTCCATTAAAGAGCAAAGCTTCACTTTAAACCGTATTTACGCCTTTAAAAACACAGCTATAAATTTAAATATCGTAGTTATTCTTTAAAGTAGTTTCCTATACGCTTAAAATGGGACTTCAGAACATTAATATGAATTAACCATAAGTTTAGCTTTCACTTTGACAATATCTTTTTCAATATGTTTAAATAGTTACATTTTCGTACACGGTTTAAAACAGAAAACTGTTAGTAGTAATTTGAGCACTTTATTTACTTTTTGCGAGATCGAAAAATAACGTTTTCAAGAAGTTTCCTTCCTCAGTCGAGCATGCGCTTCCACAGTAAATCTCTTTCAACTGCAAATTTGATGCAGTTACAATATTTAAACACAAATTTAAGGCTAGTAATTTCTGTGTAAGACTTACTAAAAGACTTATATGGAATTAAATCCTGAAAACTGCAAACAGACATGTAGCAAATTTAAATGAAGTGTAATTGGTACTTATTAGTGTTTATTTTCCAATTATATAACTCAAAATAGTATGTCTATGAAATAGATGTGTTGAAACAAATCATGCAGGTATCATCGATGAAAAAATTGCCATTCATGTCATATTTTAAAATTTAAACGTACAGTAAAACCACGTTGCAGCAATGTTCGATACAACGATAGATGTCCCCTCGAACGAAAAACGTCTATGTATCCCCAAAAAATTGTCTATAATGTATCGTAAATTTTTCTCCAATACCGTTATTCCCGCAGTTTTAACCAGGAGTGCGAAGTCGGAGGGAAAATGACAGACTTCAATTCCGACTCCGACTTCGGAAATTTTAGAACCTTTGAATCCGACTCCGATTCCATAGACTTGCTTTTAACTTCTGCGAAAATATGTTTTTGTTTCAAAATTTTCATGTCACCCAAAACCAAACATAATATTTGATAACTAAATGAATGAAGTCTAAAATTGTATATCAAGTTCAAGCTATTTCATCTCTTGATGCTTAGATGCGTCCTAATGTAGCGATTGTATTGCGCCCCTTAAGTACTGTTGAGGTTGTGCTGCATTTTCATTAACGTCAACCTTAACCTTATTGTTTTAAAAAGTTAATTGATGAAATAATCCCAATTTAGGAAAACAGAAAAAAAAAACTTTCTCTAAGTTATCATAGCTGTCAAACGCATAAAGCATCTAAAAAAACTAAACATTGCACTGGTGTTCAATATGAAAAAAGTCATACATCATTTCAATTTTATATATAAAAAAATGGCAGTCAAAAAAATTGCAATTATAAATTTAGTGTTTTCTGATTGGTTAAGTTTTTTTTTAAATCCACAGACAATCTTATCAATTAATTCAACAATATATGAATGTTTAATTTTAGATTAAAAAGCATCAAATCAATTTTAACAATTTTGTACCAAAATACATAATAAAATTAAAAATCAGTGTTTCAACACATTGCTGATTTCACATTCGTAAGAACTAAATAAACTTTAACTTTATTAATTGTTTTTATATTGAACAGAACACATACTGCATATAACTAGGCTCTAAAAACAGTAAATGACAGCTAAAATGTAGATTACTTGTAAAATAGTTTAAATGAAAAGTAAATGTTTCAAATGCAGAATAAGTTTCGGAGCCTCTAACTTCTCTATTTTTTATCATTTGAGGCAGTGAGAAACAAAAGGGACGTAAGTGGATAATTAACTGGGGTATTCCTAGTCTAGAAATTCAAAATAATCGATTTTTTCCCTTTATATATATATAAGTTTGGACCATTAAGAATAAGTTTTTAAGAGGTTTTATAAAAATTCAAATATTATTTGTGGAGTTACAGTTAATTTTGTTAGAACAAAGTGTGTTGCTGAAATGAGACTGCAAACTTTAAACGCGTTTTTCTCGAAACTTGTTTTTTTCGATATGGTTGACAAGACATCTCAAGTTTTAATGCACCGATTTACTTCAAATTTGGTGCAGACTTTTTCAGTACTAACACAATTTTCCCCATGTAGGGGCTTTTGTAGTTTTTGATTTTTATTATTTAAAAAAAACCAAAGTTTAAAAAATGAGCCAAATTTTTTTTTTTTCAAAACGACGTCATTTTTAGATTTTTTTTCAAATCTGCTATGTATAGACAATTCTACATCCTTGTGTAATAAGAATTAACCTTAATTTCATATTTTAGATCACCTGGAGGATTAAAATCACGTCACGCAGGCAACCCACGTTTTTTTTTTTTTTTTTGAGTCCCCATTTCGCCATCGTCCACCAATTTTAATTATGAATTTTTTTCAACTATTATGCATTTTTATACTTTTAAATTATCAATAAAAAAACGGATAAAAATGGACAGTGAAAATAGCTACTGGTTGTGTTTTCTATTACGCCCGTAAAATCACCTTAAAATCAAGCCTCTAGACTAGAATACCCCCTTAAAGTTTTGAATAAAACGCATTTAAAGTTCAGATCCTAGGCAGGTTTTCATTGAATATTTTTTTATAAATAAATGCCTCAATTGTCAAACCAATTAACTTCATTAAAAAAAAACTCATTTCTGCTTTAATAATGCTTTTTCAATGCTTGGCATGGGAATTTATATTAAAGTTTTGGTTCAGTACATTTCTGACCATGTGATGGCAGAAATTGCAACCCGAGGACCCATTTACTCCTATGGATAACACCAGCCTCTTCATAACGATTCTCTACTTTTTGTTTTATGGAGTTTGTCGATTCGTCAAGTGAAGCATTCAAATCATGTTGTATAGCAGAACCTACCAGGGCTACTAGTGTTATCTCTTGCCCCATTTCTATATCTTGCCGAGGAGAGGTTCATCTATTATTTGTACTGGTCATCCCCAAATTTTTAATTTCACCACTTACATCCCTTTGATTCTTACTGCCTCACTTATACATTTTTGTGCTCCTACGTATTTTAGCTAGAAACCAGTTTCAAAATAAAAATAAAATAAATGAAAAATAAAAATAATAAACACTATATAAGGTACAGAAGCGAAAATTTTCGAGCATGGTAATTCTAACAATATAACGTTTCATTTCCTACATTTTATACTAATGATATAGAAATAAGAGATCAATCCAGAACGGAAAGATCGATTAAGTGAAAATCGAAGTGGGGGGGGGGCAACCAATCAATATCACAATGATTAGTTAATGCTACAACCAGATTGCGCCATTAGCAGAACTCCGTGCTTGACAGGCCATTTGCTTTACTGACGTAGTCCCTGAAATCGTAAGTGGGAAGACGTCACTCATACGTCACCATGGACGTCACTCATTCCATGAATGATTTCTAAATGGGGTAACCAACTGGTTATTTTAATAAATTTTATAATCTGACATTTTTTTTATTACAATGTTTTATTCAACATGTTCAACGTGTCCTCATCGTCGATTATATTTTAACTAGCAAAAAATACCCGGCGTTGCCTGGGTCAGTAATAATTATGAGAAAAAATCGTTACTTGCTTTTGTTTTCGGTTTTAAGTGAAATAATTTAAAACACATCTTTTTGACGTGAATAAAAATCGAGTTTCTTCCTTACCCATAAAACTAAAATAGTAATAAGTATAAAGAACAAAATAGTATTGATTTAGAAACGAAAGCACTATATTTAAGCACATACAAATTTCCAAAACATGAAATTAATCTTCTCATGTATTAAAAGATTAATCTCTTGATACTTTTTTTTTTTAACATGGAGTCTAAAACCTTCTCTGTATGGCTATTGAAGTACGAAGTTTAAAAAAAATATATAGCCGCGATCATAATATCCTTATACTTGCTTTAGTTATTTTGGGAAATTTCAATCATTGTGCGCTCTTGATGCGATTTTACCGAATTTGCTTGAATCGCTTTGGGTACTTTCGATGATGCTCCCCCCATCTTTAATTACTTTGTAAAACGATATGATATTAATTTTCGTTGAGATATTATCTCCAGGTGCTGAGATACTTTTGGTCACCATAAAATGGGGCTAAAAGGTTTCGTCCGAAATGTTTCCAAAATAAGTAGTAAAATTTGGCGATTGTTTGACATTGTGCAAAAAGGAAAATTAATGGAAGTTTTTGTGCTGTTTATGGGTTTGCCTAATTTAGTTGCTGGATTATTTAACACAGTAAAAAAAGTTTTTTTTTTTTTAAAGATTCTTTGATTGGCGATATTTTATTCACATGGTGAAAGCTGAGAAATATTATGACGCAGTCTTGGGCTTCAAAAACAGCGACGTTGAAAAAAGCCGCCAAATGCATCAGCTACGGAAATTTTCTGCAAAAATTTTGGCGATCTGCTGATTGATTGGATAATGAGTAAGTGTTCAATCAGCTTAAATAATAATAAAAACCATTAATTACATTAAAGTTCCGTTTAAATGGAAAATCGTGTATTATTTGCCAATCTTGTGCAAAAATCTTACTTCAAGATTTGACTTCACAAAAGCCTTGAACAGTCACGAAAATTTTGTTGTTGCATCTACATAGGTTTTCTTTTTAATGACAAAACTTTACTTCGGACAAAAAAAAAAGTAAAGTCTGCTTGAGTGAAGCCCTGAAAGAAATATGAATAAAATCAAACTTCAGTCAATTTTGCGCCATTACGACGAAAATTTCGCTCTATTAATAAATCTTAAAAATAACAGTTGTCATGGTAATCGGAAAAATCTGAGAAACATCAACTTTAGTCAAGAGTATATAGTAAGCAATTCATGATCGCTCTGTAAATTGATTACATCTTTTCAGCAACTAATAAATGAAAAGAATTTTGTACGGTTATTCAAATATTTTTGAGTTGTTTTAAGAGCGCATCATTAAAAAAAGGCGCCATGATAGAACGTTTTCTCTCATTCCACTCTTTTACAGCGTATATTTTACTTTCATTTATTCAATCAAGGAGCTTCAAATAGACAGGACAAAATATAATTACGTTTGTAATTTCTTTGCTTTTATTTTATTTTTGAAATGCATTTTTGTAAAACAAATATTTCCCTGATTGAAATAAAATGAATTGAGTTGAATTGATACCTCCAATCAATCACCCAGAATATATAAACCACATGAGCTTTTAGTAGCTGCTATTCATTGATTAAAATTGATTAAATTATTTGATTTTTTTTTGTAGTTGACTTTGTAGTTATACTTATTGTTACATTCTACTTATTATTATCGGCGCATTTTTTTTTTTTTTTTTTTTTTGTTTTGTGATTGACAACAGTAACAAATAGGGTCAGAGATTGAGAGTGGCTCATTTTTCTAACCATCATTTCTGGGCCCAAAAGCGAGTTTTTTTGTCTGATTTTTTAAAACAATATATCATTTACTTTGGTTATTTCAAATGCTTACATTATTTTTTAATATTGCTTGGAGAACTTTTAATGAGAAAATTTGTTCGATGTTGCAATGTTTTTTTTTTAAATCTTAGATATATATTTAAAACATGTATGTTCGGAATATTGGTCATTACTCTTTTAGTTTTTCATCTAAATACTTGAAAAAATTTTCATAAGATATTCTTTACCGCAGTACACTGTCTTCAGAATAATAATATTTTTGGTTAAATATTTCATAATTCTGACTGAAGAGATGAATAGTCAATATTTTTGCCAAAAAAAAAAAAAATCTTGAAGCTTATCCAACAAATGTTATCTAAAAAAGAAATAAAGCTTTAAAAGGTCTTAAATAACGTGCAGGGTTAGCATAAAAGAATATCCCGGTTTTAAAAATGTATATTTCATAAACTATTACACTTACCACTATAAATTATACAAAAGATAAAGATAAACTGAAAGATTTTTTGAACGTGTACGTTCCTTACTAGTGCAGTCAGAAATTCCTTCCGTAAGGGGTTTTTTGGTTCGTTCCGCAACGCTGGATTGGCCCTGCAGGTGATGTTGATTTTCCCTATATGCGTTGGCCAGCCAGGTCCCAAAACCTAATCCCATGTTGTTGTTTTTTCTTTCTTAAAAAAATATGGAGTTTTGTCAAAGACAGTGTTTACAAAACACCATTGTCTTCATTATTGAAAGAACTGAAAGATCGCATAAGTGTAGCATTACGAAAAATCGAAAGTAAAACACTCAAAAATGTATATGTGTCGTGTTACGAAAGGCACACCCATCAAACATTTGTGAGTGAAAAATAATTTCAGTTTATCTTTATTTTTATGTATCTTTATAATGCTAAGTGTAATAGTTTACGAAATATAAGTTTTTAAAAGCGGGATATTCTTTTGTGCTAACCCTGTACTGGAAATTTGGTTTTAAATTTTTTATGAATCTCATATTTCATAACATATTTTAAAAACCTTTTTTACATCTTTAAGAGTTGCGTTTTTTAGCTGAAAATGCAAAAGTTAAAGTTCGCTATTGCAGAAAAACTTAAACCGCACATTCCTGGTCAACATTCATACACAAGACAAAATTCTAAGAGGATATCCAAAATATGTTGTCTGGAAAAGAAAGCAAGCTCTGGGAGCGAAATATTCTGATTGGAGGAAATAAATAACTTCTGAGTCTCTTCTTTCCATAATTCTCCACATTACTTATTCAAGTAAGAACGGAAAAAACCTCTCTGGACGCGAATTACAAGACGGGATAAATAGAAAGAGGAAGTGAATATTTCCAAGAAACTGTGGCACAGAGGAGTAATGTAGAGAAGGATGGTAGTATTTGGAAGCACATTACTTTTCGTTTTATTTTTCAGAGTACTTCATTTAAATATTTATTTCCAGTGAGAGTAGCTTTAAAACATATTCAAAAAAGAAAAAAAAATGATTAGCTTACGTTATCTTCAGTTATTAACTTTAGGGGTTTCTCGAAATTAAATTTAAATTAAAGTCACTTCGCATATCCGGAAAACAAAAGGTATTTTCCAGTCATTTAAAATTTGTTAATTTAAAATTTGTTTAAAAATATCGTCTTATAATTAACGATCTGTTTTTATATTGAAACATTAATCATGAGACCACTTGAAGTGAGGCTTTCCCCCTAAATTGTGTGGCAATAAATCGAATAGGGGAGTCTGGCAAGTGGATAAATAGTTTGAATAGTTTTTTTTATTAGGGTTCTTTTTATTTATTTCGTGTGTTCTTCCATTTATTTTTTCATTCATTTTCATATTTTTGTTTGTTCATTTCAATATTGATTCATTTTATTTAGTTATTTATTTGATGCATTGGCAACAGAATATCCTCCTACTGTACTTTTTCAAAATCCAACGCAAAGAAAATTTTAAGCTCGTAGTTTGATAGGAAGAATCTAGATGCTATACTGAAGCAGTGGCGGATCACACTTTTGGTGATGGGAGTCATGACATTGAATTCAAAGAAACCAAAATACTTTCTAGGACTTCCTACTATTACGCCAAATTAAGCAGAAAAGCGATCGAAATTTTCAAACATCCCAACAATGTCAAGAACAAGGAAAAAGGAATTAATATCAACAAACTATGATATGCTACACTTAGACGGATTATCCCGAGAGTTACTTTTAGCCAACCGGAAACAGCGACGGACGTCCAGCAGCCAATCCACAACCATAATCAATAGAGCTCAAGTTTCAGCCAACCAGAAACAAGGACGAATACTCATCAGTCAATCCTGATCCAAAACGAAGGGAGAGCTAGTTCTTTCCCACATAAATATTGGCAACACTTCAAAATCTGCATCAATTGCTAGGAAGTCGCTTCCCTTTGAGCTTCGACCACGTAAGCACTGAAGATGGCCGCCGCAGACGCGGTCAAAACGTTTGGAATAACAAATCTAGACCAAGGTACAACAGCCCGGAATCTCACAACGTCAATGATTAATATAAGTTCAACAGTGCATTTCCATGAAAATTCTAAAATTTTCACAAATTCTAAGCTTTCTTGTACACAGTAGATTCGTATTTATCCGGATTAATAAGGATGGCTGAATGTCCGAAATAATGAAAGTACGGATTGAACAAATAACCTATACATTGAACCATGTTACATAAATGAATTACTGCACCACACACACACCTGTACCTGCCACACTGTCTATCTATACAACTAGACCGTCACCATGTCTTCTATTGTCCAGCTATGGCTTTGACCTTTTTCAGCATCGACATCACTGTAAAAACGATTCAGAAACGTTTCTGGAAAATGATGGGCTGCTGATGTGCCCAATTTCTGCCAGTAACATATCTTGCAAAATCCAGGAATATTTTCCGCTAAAGTTCAGTAACCTTCCCGAAGTTTTCCTGGAAGCCCCTCCCCCCCCTCCTGATAAATTCAAAACTATTTCCGTTAAAAGTCAGTCGTGTGTCTGGAAAATTAGAGTAAACTTAAAAATGTATAAGATAATAGCTCGGCATCTTCCCGATTTATCAAGGAAGTTCCAAGAGCATTATGGCAAACATGGCCAAAGCCAAGCCAGAATTGCAGGCAAATGACGAGAACTTTACCCGCCTGCAATTCTTGCAAAGCATAGTACTCCACACTTTTGCGCTCCCTTAGGGAACTTAATTAGTATGGACGAGCCGTAGTTGAACTAAAGCCGATGCACTTTATAAATACGTTCAGTTAGTTAATCTTTAAACTGGGAGCTAAAAATATTTTTCACAACAGTGAAAAGTGCATTCGTGCGACTTGTAGCAATTCAGGAAACTTTTTGACAAGGATACTTTATTTTTTCAGGAAGTGGATAAAAATGATTAAAATCCCGAAAAACGTAACACGAAAAAACTCAGTAACGTTTCGGAATTTTTTACAGTGATCAATACAACAATAGTTTTATCTGGCCATGCTAAAGAAATGGCCAAAGCAGTACTACGTACCTTTGGCTCCATCTAACATTTATGCACCATGGACACGTCTACAACAACTGTGCAAAATAAACTATGTATTTTGAATTCAAGAAAATGAAATATATAACTGCATAATTAAAAAAAGTACAAAAATACAGTAGCGCGCTATTTCGCCTTTTATGTGTACTGTATGTTTGTCTGTTTGGATTAAAATAAGTCGGAATAGTCTGGTCCATATTAATAAGGATTTACTGAATTGTTTGTTAATATAAAGAAAATATAAATATCCTTCGAGTCATAAGATACCTTAAAAGAATGATTTCTTTTAAATAAATTCTGAGATTTTACAATTTTGTTTATGGTGTGAAAAATTTAAAGTAATGAACTAAGTAAAAATATGAAACACCAAGACGTTTAAAAATGGTATCTTGACGTAAAAATGCTTCTGAAAAATAAATAAACTAAAACACAGAGACTGCACCGAGGTACTAATTAGGAATACTTTTAATTGAAATATACCCCATTAATTAATCCAAATTTCAAATATTTCATTCCCGAAACTCTATCTATTTATTAAAATTAAGAAGAAAAACTCATAATTAAAAACAATAACCGTTAAGATCATTGTGCACAGTGTTGACTGAATTAGGAGTAGTTTAATATGCTGCTTTGTATAGTTCTAATTAAACTTTCTTCTTAAGATTAGATTCTGAACTTGCATTCACAAAATTAAACATAAAGCTTTAATACGAAAAGAAAATGTGTAACGCCAGAGAGAAAAACTGTATTTAGTATTCATACGTCTAAAACTACATTTTCACTTTTAGTAACCAAAAAAAAAAAGTTTGGGAAAGCATTTTTTTTTCAAAGCTTTAATACTTCACTTTCGAGATTAAGCACAAAATGGCGATTATATTGATCAATTTATGTGAAAATTTTATTAGCTGTATATTGGATGGTTTCTCATATATACTTAAGTTGTAAAGTTAAAACGTTTTATCTAAACTGCACGCTGGATCGGAGAGCTAAACAAAATGGCACAACGTTTCATGTCTCGCAACTGACATTTACAGTAGATTCTCGTTTTACGTGGGGGTTACGTTCCACGGAAATGCTGCGTAAATTGAAACTTGACAATAATGTTAAAATAGGTGTTGGGTTCCGTAGATAACACAATACTTCATTCTAGTGATGACTAAGTGTACAATAAGTTTAATGTGTACTTATATCGACTTTTATGCACAACATGCATAAAGGAAAAATAAATCATTTTCGTACACTATTTATAAAGAGGAGCTATGATATTCTTTTGGCAGTCAATAAGAATTTTTCTCTGTAATTTTTTGCAGATTATTAACGCATCCATGAGCACTTGCGTTACTTCATGACAGAATCTTCCTTCACTAACAAATTAGAAAGATCATTTCTATTGTCTAGGAATGGCTCAAAATTTTCAGTGTGAACGTTTTTGGTTGTGTGTTACTGACGTCGGTATCCTCGTTGGTTTTGGCCTCCTTTGTCACTCCTAAAAGTTCTTCTTCCAGTGAGTTCTGAGCTGTGTGAGTTTAATAACTTTATTTCTGGTAAGAGCTCTGGAACCAATTGCATAAAATGTCTCTAGTGGCCCAAACTCGATTATTATCGCACCAAAATGCAGTTGATTACGCGTAATCTGCAATCGTTAGGAGTTTGGATTTTGAAAGAGGGAAAAATTTGATCTGTGTGTGCATTGCCGCAATCGTGTAAAACCAAAACTCATCCGCGTAAAATAAAATAAAGGTGTAAAATTTTAAACCATGTATAATCGAAACCGCGTAAAACGAGGGCCTACTGTATAGCAGTAAATAAAAAAATACGTAAGATGCACTTTAATTTTCTAAATATATTTTAGAATGTTTATTTTACATGTGCTGCGACAACCACAGCTTCATAAAATAAAAATAAAAATGAAAAAACATGGAATATAAGTATTTATATGGAGATGTCTTGAATAATTTGAACGATCTATTGTTGGTTACAGAAAAAAAAAATATTCAGAATTTGTTTCCTTTATCATAAACTATTCACATTAATTCAGCATTTCTCAACGTTTTTTGACCCGCGGACCAGCGTGAGCTTCTGAAAAACAAAATCGCAGACCGACGATGTTCCTCTTTCCCCCTTCTTTCTTTTTTGATAAACAAAAACAAAAATATATATATATATATTGCTGACCATTAAAAGCATATGAACTATTTGTACTGATCGGTGAGGGGCTTTTTTTTATCCATTTCCTTTCTTTTTTACAATAAAATATGTTTTTGTACCTTTAGAGCAATTTTTAAACACACATTTTGAGAAGAAAACTAAAAACTGAAAATGAAGCTTACTGATGTCTTATTCGTGAAGTTTAGAAAATGAACACAAATACTAGTAACCAGTTTTTCACTTGTATTTTGTTACTGTTGCCATTAGTCTCTCATACTTTTTTTTTTTAATGTATTTTTGAACACTCAAAACAACTTGCATACACAAAAAGAAAAAAAAATCATTTCCAGTGTCGTGGCATTGCAATTTGATTAGAAGCTTTTAACACCCACTTTGAATGGCTAGCACATTCGCGTTTTCTTTTCTTTTTTTTTTTGTTATGAGCTAGTTTTAATTGCAGTCTTGACTGTTTCATGATATGCAGGAATAGTTGCTGTGTTTTATTTTTCGTTTTCAGTTTGGAAAACCAAAGGGAGCAAACTTTTCTAATTAAACTCTTACTTATATTCCTGGGCCTGTTGCCATCAGATTTTTTAACCTTGTAAATATTCTCCGTATCCTTTCAACACTTTTTACACAAGGATTTTTGGAAAAAAAACTACAAAAGAATTTAATTAATTTGTTGTCATATTTATATTTAGACGCAAAACAAACTCGGCTAACTCGGTTTTTACCTGTATTATGTAACCGTCGCCGTTAAATTCTTATACTCTTCAAAATATGCTGCGGGGATTCAAAATATCTTTCTATACAAAATAAAAAAAAATAAAAAAACACATTCCTTTCCGATGTCACTGCATTGCACTTGGACTAGAAACCATCAATTACTCTTTTGGATTGTCAACACATTCATTTCTTCAAGGAAAAGTTTTGATTTTAAAGTCTTGACTCTTCTGGTGCATGTTCAAATGGTGGCAGTGAATTACCATGAACGGAAATTTAAATGAAGCAAATTATACCAACCTGCCCTTTAAATGTAATCCTAGACCTGTTTTCATTATTGTTTTTGCAAATAAAATATAGCTGCTGTCCATGTAGAACAATTTTTATAAAAAGTTTTACGAAGAAACTACATTGCACTTTGATTAGAGACGATTATTATCCCCTTTAGATTGACAGCACATTCCTTTCTTAGGAGGTAAATTTTGATCACAAAGTTTTGATTTTTTTGGTGCATATGGGAATAGTTAAGGTGATTTATTAGCACTTGCGAACTTACGTAAAGCAAAATATACCAATCTGCTTTTCAAATCATTTCAAGGCCTGTTGCCATCAGAAAAGTTACGAAGAAACTAAAAACTGAAAACCAAGCCACGTCTTACTGGTTATACACACATGCTACTAACCAGTCTTTTACTTATATTTTGTAAAGGTTACCATTTGATTCTTAGACTTTTTTAAATATTTTTCTGGACATTCAAAACCGCGTGCATACAAAAAAAATAATAATAAAATAAATAAAATAATAAAATAAAAATAAAATAAGTAAATAAAGAAAGGAAAAAAATTCCCAGATTTTCTGCATTGCACTTTGATTAGAAACCATTAATATCCCCTTTGGTTTCCCGCACATTCGTTTCGTTTTTTTTTTTGGGGGGGGGGGAGGGGAGATTTGATTGCAAAGTTTAGACAGTGGTTACATGTGGGAATAGTTGCAGTGAATTTTGATAGCTTGAGATTTTGCATGAAGCAAATTTTACCCAAACTAACTTTAAAATACATTCCTAATCCTGCTACCATGTTTTTTTAACAATTTAAATATGTAGCTATACAGACAGCTATACCTTTAGAACAATTTTCATGCAAACGTTTTACTAAAAAACTAAAAACTGAAAATGAAGCCATGTTTTTTTGTATAATTTAGGCACATGACCTAGTCTTTTGCTTACATTTTGTGAATGCCGCCATCTGACTCTTAAACATTTTAAAATATGTTCTTGGACATTCAAAACAGTTTGCATAACAAAAAAAAAAAAAAGAAACCATTCATTCCCAGTGTCACTGCATTGCACTTTGATTAGAGACCATTAATAAACCCTTTGGGAATTGCCAGCACATTCGTTTCTTTGGGGGAAAAGTTTTGATTACTAAGTCTTGTCTCTTCTGGTGCATGTGGGATTAGTTGCAGTGAATATTTATAATTTGGGGATTCACGTGAAGCAATATATGCCAAACTGCCTTTTAAATGAATTTCTAGGGCTGTTGCCATTAATTTTTCTGCTTTTCTGCTTTTTTACACATTAAAATATGTTGATGTGCTGTTAGAACAATTTTTATGTAAATATTTTACTATGAAACTTAAAACCAAAAATGAAGCCATCTTTTTGGTAAAAATTAGACACATGTTACTACTCAGTCTTTTACTTCTATTTTGTGAATGTTGCCATCTAACTCTTAAACTTTTTAAAATATATTCTTGGACATTCAAAACAGCTTGCATACAAAAAACAAAAAAAGAAAACATTCTTTCCCAGGGTCACAGCTTTGCACTTTAATTAGAGACCATTAATATACCCTTTGGATTGCCAGCACATTCGTTTCTTTGGGGGAAAGTTTTGATTACAAAGTATTGAGTCTTTTGGTGCGTGAGGGAATAGTTGCAGTGGATTTTGATAGCTTGGGAAATTGCATGAAGCAAATTTTACCAACCTAACTTTTAAATACATTCCTAATCCTGTTACCGTTAGTTTTTTTAGCAATTAAAATATGTAGATATACTTTAAAAATAATTTTCATGCATACGTTTTACTAAAAAACTAAAAACTGATAATAAAGCCATGTTTTTTATGTAAAATTTAGGCACATGACCTAGTCTTTAGTTTACATTTTGTGAATGCCGCCATCTGACTCTTAAACTTTTTAAAATATGTTCTTGGACATTCAAAACAGCTTGCATACAAAAAACAAAAACAAAAAAGAAACCATTCATTCCCAGTGTCACTGCATTGCACTTTGATTAGAGACCATTAATATACCCTTTGGATTGCCAGCACATTCGTTTCTTTGGGGGAAACTTTTGATTACAAAGTCTTGACTCTTCTGGTGCGTGTGGGAATAGTTGCAGTGAATTTTTATAGCTTGGAAAATTAAACGCGGGGGAATAAAGAAGAGCAACGTAAAACGGGAGAAGATTTACCGTGGAGAGTGATCCCGTCCAGCAGATTAATGGGAAAACAACAAAACGTCGCGCCTGAGAAATGAGCACCACTTTTTATGACTCCAATAATAGTAGCTCCACTTTGGAATAATGTTTGTTTTAGAGGCGCGCTCCACTGAAGGGAATGTGGAAGAAAACGCGTTAAATCTTTAATGGCACAGCCGACGTGAAGTAACATATTCATTACACCGCTACTCCTCATAAGAATGGATTGGTTTCTAAATTTCGGTGAAGAAACATTTCTGGCAAGACAGAGGTGTGATCCCGCAATTTTATCAGTATTTTCTCACGCCGGGAAGTTTCAATTTACGCTGAAACTTTCGTAGCGGGAGCCATCTTGAGCTTGTTTTCAAACTTACTGATGGGTTTAAGTACCTCGCGAACTTCGGAGCGTCTGGGTAGGAAAATTAAAATCGAACTAATATTTTTGTTTATCGTGTATTGTTGAAAGTAGTTCAACATGTAGATATTGCTTCCGCAAGGAGAAAAAATATTGGTACCGTTTTAGCCCACTTTCATTTAAAAAAATGAATTTTATAAAAATATTTTTGAAAATAATAAATGAAAATGTACTCAACATTTTAAAAAACTCAAGTATTCCTGAAAAAGTTTAGAAACGATAAATTAAAAAATATCTCGTTAAAGTTAAAAATATTGTACGATGTTGTGTGTATCTACATCAATTTCTTAGTCTATCTGTTTATTTTCCTTCATACATTTCTAGAAAATAATATAAACGTTTAAAATGTTGCTGTCAGGTCAAGTTTTTATTTTAAAATGATTTTAAGCAAACAAAAAAATCCTTCTTTAAAAATAAGTATAATTTATGCATCCATACATAAGTTAGGGACCGTTTTAACACAAAAGATGTTTTACGCTCTTCACTATCACACGCTCTGCTATGTAAAAAATAGTAGTTCAAATTAATTATTGTAATAAAGTCGTTAATCGGTTCAACGTTTGTTATTTAATATTGCTCACATGAAAATAAACAATAGTTTCCCAATGATTAGGATTCTCAAAACGTACCATACTTTACAAAACCTCAAATTTAGATTAAATAGCAGAATTTAACTTTTATATTCTTAGACTCTTGTTCTTTAAATAAAAATAAAGTTATGATTCAAAACAACTTTAGAATAAAGAAGAAAACTCCATGCTTATTAAGAATATCAAATTGAGAAATACATAAGCAACAAAGCAATCGAATTTCCCTTTGGGCGGTTACGTGTGCATAGTTGTGTGTGTGCGTTGACCTGTGTGTATGCACGTAGACGTGTGTGAGTGTATGTGTGGGAAGTCGTGTGTTTGTATGTGTGTTAACGTGCGTGTGTGTAGGATAGGGACGCCTCCGACCAGGAGAAGTGGATAGCTCAGGACATGGGGACAGCCACGCCTGCACAGGACGGCGGACGGTGTGCTGGCGAGGCCCCTGATCCAAGCTGAAAAAGGAACCACAACATCAAGGACGGTCAAATAAAAGCAATAAGCAATCGTGATTGCTCAAAAAAAAAAAAAAAAAAAAATTAAAATTAAAAAATCGCCAGATTTGTCGCCATGTTGGCGACAAAACTTGGCGACCAAAAGACTGACGATGTATCGCCAAGTGTCCGCCAAATTATAACACCAGTTGAGTTTGCATCGAAATTACCAATGATTTCCCCCCAGAAAGGGGCAAAAGACCCTTTTTAGAGCATCCGAATGCAACCAAAGAGAGAGGTGCACAACTAGACCCCACTAGGAGTCTACGTACCAAATTTCGACTTTCTAGGACGTTCCGTCCTTGTGTTATGCGACATACATACACACATACACACATACGCACATACGTACATACGCACATACATACGTACATACAGACGTCACATGAAAACTCGTTGTAATTAACTCGGAAATCGTCAAAATGGATATTTCGGGTGTCTGTACGTTCCTAGGTATATATCTACGTGTGGTCGGGTTGAAAAAAAACTTAACATTCATTTGGGGGTGAGTAAAATGGAAATTAAGACCGATTTTTGAGTGATTTTTTTTTTTTTTTTTGCGAATATAATACTTCCGTAAAAGGAAGTAAAAAGGGAAAGAAAATAAAATGATGAACTTACTCAATGCCGTTATCTTAAGTTTTATTTTTCTTGCAGAACGTTAAATCATTTGCAAAGTAAACTTAACCATTAGAGTGAATTTATCCTTTTAGAGTTAAACAAGTTTAGACGTCGTATTACCGATCATATTTCTTGAATATGTGGGTGCGAAGAAAAGTACTGGCTACCATATACTACATAAGAGTTATTTTATGCTGCTTCTTATTATAAATTTTGTTTTTAAAATCTTTCACTTTCTTATCAAATTCATGATTTTCTTAGCTTTGATTTTAAAATGTTCCCATATTGATATTGACAAATTTACCAGTTATATTCATTGTTCTTCTTAGGGCTCATTTTTAAAAGAAAGCTCGTTCTGTATGCCTAAAATGAATATTTTTTGCAAACTCATAACGAAAAATTTATGTAATTTTGAAACTCAAACAGCAAAAATTTACGCATTTAAAAATCACTCAATTCACTGACAGAAATATATCAATACATTTTTCAATCAAATATTTTTTAATTTGATGATGTAACAAATAAAGTTGCCAGAAGGCAAAGTCACTTTTAGATCTGTCTTCTATTTGTAATTTTATCAAAAAGAAAACGAAGTTTTTTTACACTAATAAATGTAAATAATGTTTTTCCATTCACGTGTTTGTTTTCTACAAATGAATTAAAAATGAATTAACTTTGAATTACAGACGGGGATGAGAGGGGGGTAAAGGAGTCGCAGTCGGGAGTTGAAGGTTTTAAAATTTTAAAAGTCGGTTATTTTCCCTCCACCCCCACAAATATGTCAGCGCTGCGGACGAGTCGTAATGATGTGAGGGTAAAAAAGTCGGAGTCGGAGTCTAAGGCTCTACAATTTCAAGCTTCGGAGACGGAGGTAGTCATTTTCCCTTCGACTCTGTAGCTCTAATCACAGTTCCTTCTCAATATCCTTGGATTCAAATCAACACGTAGTTGGGTTGATCTGCTTAGTTTATTATAGAGTGGACATGCCCTAGCTGCCAAAAGTGTTAAATTGTTTTGAAGTATTCCTCAAATTTGGATAAACAAAGCAATTTATAAGCAATTAAGGTAAATTGGTGGCAATTTAAAACTCCTTCTATGGGATAACTTTTATTTAAAACGAAACTTTACATGATTTAAATTTTTTTCTCATCATTTTTTTCGTCGTTTTAGGAAAAAATTCTTTTTTCAGGTAAAAATCATTTAAATGCGTTTCCAAATGTCCACTTACGAAAAATGTATTTATTTCTTAAAAACCCCCAAACTTAATTGCTTCATACATAAATTGCAGCAATTAATTATTTACTGCAATTATCATCAAGAAACAGGATTGCAGAGCCAATTTTGTTTCCTGACACTTTAGCTGTGCAAGCTAAAATACTACGAGTGTTACGAAACACGACGGACTGGAGCAAGAAGAAAAATGTGGACGTAGTACTTTTTCAGGTCGAATAAAACTCTGACGCCCTGTGTAAGGACATTGTTAAGGGGTGCCTTGCTCTTTTTATGGTTCTCCGTTTCACCACATTTCCGGGTGTGATTTATGCGTAGTAAAAATCAGCTAGAGGCGTTGCGCATCAGCGACTTTGAAAAGCGAACCTTTACTGACGACAGGTTTAACGATCGCAGCTCAATTTTCAGTGGTCTAATGAACCTACTGGTTGCTGCCACTTGATGGAAGGGAAAGAATCATTCGGAGGGAAAGTGGTGTAAAGGGTTTGAGTACCAATATATATGTGGCAGTAAATTATTGTTGCTTTTGAAATATTGAGAATTACGTTCAAAGCTAATAGTAATGTTGCAATATTTATGTTTTTTTTTTTTTTTTTTTGGCTTAATTTCCGTGTAAACAACTGAGTAACTGGAGATTGGTTGATAAAGATTTCTGATTAAGAAAACAAAAAATGATGAATGAACATTTTTTTTTTCATAAGATTATGAAGATTTTTTAATCTTAAGTGAACTGGCAATAGTAAGTTCCTACTTTACAGTTTGAAAAAAAAACGAGTAAAATAACTTACATATAACTTTTTAAGGGGAGTCAGTACCCTTTATACCGTCAATGTTAATTTGCAAAGGTTCATGTACCTTTTTCTAAAAACCTATCTATTGAAGATACAATTACGAAATTTTTTTCTGTATCTTAAGTCGACTCTTTTGTCAGTACTGAAGTAAAATTTTACTGAAAGAAAGCTTAGTTTTTTTTTTTTTTTTTTAATTCTAACGTGAAGTCACTGTATTTTTTTTTTCAAAAAATGCCATTTTGCAACATGAAATCAGCTGTATAATAAAAATATTTTTCGAATATGAGAAAACATTTACTTCAGCATATGTAATTAGATGTATGGAATAGGTGGTAAAAATTTCAAAGCCTAACACAATTTAGGTTTTGAGAAAAAGGAACATTCAGTTTCAAAAATACCATTTCGAGATATTGCAATTTAAAGGGGAAAATCATACCTCATCAAAATAGATTTACATTTCATTAAAGCTTATTTCAACTTACTTCTAATATGAGCACGATTAAGAAGTTTGAATCATTAAAAAGGTATTGAAATGGAGTTTCAAAATATATAAAAATCTCAAAATCGAATTTTTGAAAGTATTTTCGATACTGACTCCCCTTAAAAAAGCTCATTCTGGGAAACAGACCAGCAAAAGAGGACAGATCAGCAAACGCAAATATCTGACTTGGTATAATTTCAATCAAAGAAAGTATTTTACTTAGATGAGTTGAAAAAAACACATTTCTTCTATATAAATCTAAAAAATACGAGAAAGGAAAAAGGCATTTAAAAAGAATCTGTAAAAAACAAACAACTTTGAAAACCTGAGAAGAAAAAAAATAATTATTGAAATGCCATTAAAAACAATAAATGAGTAATAAACAAAGAGTATAAAATAAAATATGAGTATGAAAAAATACAAAGCACAAAACTGTGCTTTAAATTCAGTGAAACGTTTGTCCAAAACAAATCTCACATGTGAATATTAAATAGGTCAGACGCTTTCACTTCCACTCTTGTTGAATTACATTTTATCCCACCCCCCCTTAAAAAAAAAAAAAAAAAAACGAAAGCAGAGCCATTAAACTTCTCCAATATTTTTTGAATGATTACGTTTTACGTATAAGAAAAATAAATGTTTCATTGACACATTACATTTGCTATAGTTTTTTTTCAAATATGTTATAAATTTCTGAAACGGAAGTGGTGCTAAGTATTCTGCCGTGTGCAGGTAAACGGCAGTAACTGCAGATTTTTCGATTTTCATTTTTTTTTCGCATTTTTGAAATCTGCATTACTATAGTCTTATGGTCAAAAACTTTTATTTGGCTGCCGCAGAAAAAAAAAAGCATTTTTTTATCAGTGGTAATTAGCAGTAACTGCTTTTTTAGCAACATTTTGCGAGAAATCGGCAGTATGTACATACTGCTCTTTACCTGCCCACGGAAGAACGAAAACTTTCTCCTGTGGTCTGGTAAACGGCAGTAACTGCTTTTGTCGCTACACTTTGCAGGTAATTAGCATAATGCACTTACTGCTCTTTACCTGCACACGGAAGAACGAAAACTTTCTCCAGTGGGCAGGGAAACGAAAGAAACTGCAAATTTTTTGATTTTCATGAAAGTTTTTGCCCATGATCCCTGTACCGTCCCGCTAAAAAAAATCTGCAGAAATTCTTTTTAAAAAATCTGCAGAAAATTTAAGCATATTTGGAACATGCTTTCTAAAGAAAATCTGCAGATTTTATCTGTAGATTTTTTGCAGAAAGCGTGTTCCAAATATGCTCAAATTTTCTGCAGATTTTTTCTGCGGATTTTTTTCTGCAGATTTTGTGAAGAAAGCATGTTTCAAATATACTTGAATATTCTGCAGAAAATCTGTAGATAAACTGCAAAAAATGTACCCAGCAAATTAAAAATCGTAGATAACAATTAATAACAAATGAAATTAATGCAATAAAAATCCGAAAACATTTTTAATTTTAAGTTTCGACATTTCTTTAATAAAAATGAGTAAATTCACTGCAGAGTGGTGTTTCATGTTCGTTTAACAAAACATATAATTAAAACTTGAACTACGCATCCAAAATGAAATTTTAAATTTTATTGAATTGAAGCTTATGCAAATTGAAATAATTAAACCAAATTTGTCACAAAAATACATCGCTATGATTGTAAAATTAGTATAAAGTTTCAAGACGAAATAATAAATAGAACAATTCGTAAAAATTGTATGATTTTAAAAACAAATTTCGAAAAATTCCTCCAAATCGACCACGTGGTGGAAAGTAATTAAGTTAATTAGGCTGGTTATTATTGAGACATTGTAACACATTTTTTTTTTTATTAATAGATATTGACAACGTAAATGTTCGCTCAAAATTTTAAGTCAATCGGTGAAAAAGAAAAAATTTCAAAAATTAAAAACCTCCGATTAGGCATAACATTTCAAACTAACCCTAATATACTATGCATTTATCAAATAAAAGTTAATTTAATCAAATAATAATTGGTGAATTTTAAAGTGTCTTACCTTTTTGTGAACCGAGGCATGAATCCAATATGTTTTCATGGGTTTCCAATGTTGGAACTTAAAATTTCCCCAATTATTTGTTTCCGTGACGGAGCAAAAAAACAATACGCGTCACCTGGTCGAGGGGTAATCTACTCTCGTAGTCTTGTGCTTGTGGCACCCGAATATTGCGGGACGGACCGAGGCCTCCGTGGACGGTAAGCGGCTTGGCGTTGGGTGCGTTTGTACTCGAACGGCGCGCCGTTCGAGAACATTATTTCAAGTCATATTTGTTCTTATTTAATTTCAATTTCCTGATTTTTCTCAAAGTGAGACAAATTTGACTCTGTTCTAATCCGTATCCTTCTTGAAAATGACATTTTTGAAAGCCCTTTCAAACCATGTAATAACTTGCGTTATTCAATATCGTTTTGTTTTCAAAAAAAAAAAAAATGATGCATTGTAATTTCACTATTATTTGATTTGAATCATGCACTTATATTAAAATTGGTTTTCATGTCATATTATTTGTATAATACAATAAACAGACATTTTTTATTTGGTAAATGTTTCAAACGTGTTGAAATGTTTTTAAATTTCAATTTAAGTTATCAAAATATAAATCAAAGTTCTTGGGGGGAAAGTTTAAGTAATTTATTACTGATTTTAATGAGAGAAACAAAGAAATGTGCTTAATTTTCTAAAAACTGAAAAAAAATATAAAAAAATTTAAAGTGTGAAAAACTTTTATGTTGTAATAAAACTTTAAGAAATAATTTGAATTGAAATACAGATTTCTTTTTGGTGACCATAAAATATCTACAAACGTGCGAACTATTTAGAGAAAACTGTAAGAGAATTTTTTGTGTAGATTTTCTGTAGATCTAATTGAAGAAAATTTGCAGATTTTTTTTACTTTTAAAAAATCTGCAGAATATTAAAAGAAGACTAAAAAGAAAACTTTTTTGTGTGGATTTTCTGCAGATTATTTTGAAGACAAAAAGCAGATTTTGCTTGTCGTCCAAAAATCTGCAGAAATCTTGAAAAATACTTCAAAAAAAATTTTTTTCTGCAGATTTTCTAAAGATTATTTTTAGCTGGGGTGGGAGGGTAATTGGAAGTAGTTGCAATTTTTCCCATTTTCTTTTTTCTTTCTTTCTTTCTTTCTTTCTTTTTTTTTTTTTTTGGAATTTTTCAAATCTATGCTTCTTTAGTTTTATGGTGCAAAAATGTTTATTTGATTAGCGCTAAATAAAAGCATTTTTTTTTGTCAGTGGTGATTAGCAGTAACTGATATTATCGCTACATTATGCAGGCAATCAGCAGTACGTACTTACTGCTCTATACCTGCCCATAACCATTGTCTGGAGAATGGAACATAAATGAAACGCCACCTAAACTTGAACCGAGACGCATAAACGGTTTTCGCGATTTCTTTTTAGCTCAACTAAGCGCAAGCAGTAACGCCCCGACTGGAGGTCACTATGTGAGCTCTCAATAATTTGCTTGACTTGGGAAATTTAGAGAAAATATTGCATTTTTTAAAATGATTCCTAGTCGCTTCTTATTAGATGTAGGTATGCGTGCCAGGTCGTATTTTATCTTTCGGAAAAATTTGGGAATTACCGTCTCTCGTCCTTGAGCGAAAGAGATACTTAAAAGGGGGAAAAACTTGGGGGAAAATAATCATACTTTATTTCAAATAAAGTCGAAGAAAACGTTTTGTAATTTCACAACCCTCAAACATTTTTTTAAAAAAATCTTTGATTCTTCATATCCGTGTTCTAAAAACAATAAAACAAAATTATTTTTTGCTAATGTACAGTTATAGAAGATAACATACGAGTAAACACAAGTAATGCTTGGCAGACGATAAATAAACGTGTACCAGCAGAACGATTCTGTTATTTGTTTTGTTCTGTCGAAGACGATATTTTTCACAATTTTTTATACATACTAAGCTGCTGCACTTTTAGTAGTTCGATGAGAGCCATTATTAACATACGAAGCATTTCTTTCGCCTAAATTTTCATGGATATTTATTGCTTTATTGCAAAGTGCGAAACATTAAGCGATTTGTCGTAGTTTTAAAAATGCCTAAAGAATCTTCCAGTTGCCAAGTGACAACGTATGAACATTAAAGAGTTTTCGACAATGCCGTAGGCAATCAAAACATATGCCTTTTTATTTTATTTTTAAATTACATTTCATTTATTTATATTAAATTTATGTCAAGTGTATACACGGTATTATTTATTTTTTTAAGTAAAATATATTATTTACATTGCAATAAATATACTTCGTAATGACACATCTACTCCGTATTATGTTGAAATTGTAATTATTGGTCATTTAAAAGTACATTGTGCAGTTACTGCTGATTACCAGTAAAAGTGCATGAAAATTACTACTGCGAAGTGCAAGTAAACGGCAGTATCTACTTTAATTAAAATTTTGATTGCAAAATCAAATTGAAACAAATTGCCCAAAAAATACTTCGATATAATAGCCTAAAATCAAATTTCAATATTTAATTGATATTTGTGGGAAATCAAAAACGCGTTTCTTCAAATATCTCAGAAACTCCTTTTTGTAGATACTGCCGTTTACCTGCACACGGCAGTATTCAATTACTTGTCAGACTGTATCGAGGTTCGTTTTATGTTTGTCTTAAAACACTAAGTTTGGAGAGGACAGTGGCAGGCACAAAAAACATGCAGATGGTTTCCGTTTTATTCTATAGTTTGCCATTCGACTCATTTAGTGCAGGAAATAACGAATTTCGGAATATGCAAGTGTCTAGAAGATTCGGGTGATTTCAAATCCTGATAGTTTAAATGTATCAATTCTACAAAAACAGCAAAATATTAAGTTAAATAAATACCTTTCTGCATAAAAAGTAAAATACGAAATCACAACGTCAAATAGCACAAATTGCTGATTGCTGCAGAGACGTGTTTCGGCTTTACAAGGAACGCCTTTATCAATGCAAAAGAAATGAGCCTATGGATGATGACGTTGTTATTCCTTATTTTACAGCACAATCTTAGTTTTCATTCTAAACGATAAGCAAAAAAAAAATAAAAAATAAATAAAAATTTCAAAAACGAACCTTTTGCAAAAATCGCGGTTACAAAAGTGAACTATTACCTCTGCAAAATTCTCATCGTTTAATTTTATTTCTGTTCAAAATGGTCCATTCAACTGTCAAGAAACGCAAGAAATATCTGGAAAATTTAATTCACTACATTTTGCACCATTCAAAAGATTTATTAACAGACAATGGGTAAAACACGCAAACTTTCACGAGGTATCTTGCGAGACCGCCGGGATTTTAGCTTGATTAGTGAAATTATCTTGCTTTCATCAGGTTTGTTTCATGTCAATTAATTTTATTCATGTTGTGGGAAGGGGACAAACCGGTCATTCAACAAACAGCATTTACTTTTTTTTGTGTGTGAATTAAAAAAAGGATACTATGTTTTCATCACGGTACTTATTCAATATTAAATTATGATCTTATAAAAGTTTGCCCAATTAAAGAAAACTTTCTCTTTTGGTCCTCTTTGTGCACCTTATTTATTGCATGTAATTATTTGTTTTCTTTCTAGAACATTTTAGTGTTGATGTATAATTACTTTTGTTGCCTCCCTTAAATAAATAATATCTTTCGGCAATTTTCCATCCAAAAATTTCAATTTCAATGAAACTTGGGAACATGAATCTTATTCTCTCCTTTACGTTTTTAAATTAAAAAGTCAAACTTTAAAAGCTAAAATTCAGATTAAATGTTGCTTAATAATTTTGAATTTAAATTAAATATTAATAAAAAAGTTTATCGAATTCCAAATTCCTGATAAAATAGGAGAACAACAGCAGCTTAATAGTAATTATTTTAAAATAAAGTGGATTTTTTCAATAGTTATGCAACTTTAAAAGGCAAAGTAATATAAATGATGGAAACTGTATATCATTACTGAATGAAATCGGGATAAAAACACATAGAAAAATATTAGAATAATAGAAAAAAAAAATGTGTCAAAATATGCAATAGTTAATTTCTCAATAATCGACGCAGAAGGATTTTTCAAATCTAATCTTCCATGCAACTACATCAGACTCAGACATAAAACAATTGAAAATTCAAAATAAAAAGAAGAAAATCAGTGAAAATTCGAAAATAGAACGCTGAAGTTCCAGGAATTTTAAGTGCAATAGCAGAGTGCTAGTTTCCGTTATTGAATTCTTCCGATTACTTATTCAAGAGGTTTCGGGGCGTGCGTCCATGGGCGAGAATTTCAAAAGAGGATAAATGGGAGAAGAAAAAGAATACTTTCCCACTTGAAGTAGAATATAAAAAGAAGCGCAGACGGCAATAATGCCGAACTGCCATTACTTCTGATTTTGGCCTTAGAGCGTCGTTTAAATATTTATTTAGAAATGAAGCGTTCGAAGAAATAGAAATTCCGAAGTGCGTTCTTTTATAATCTTGAAAATACATAGCATGTAGGCCTAACAAATCAATGTTTTTGTAAATAGCGGTTCTTTGTTTTGTGTTTCAAATAATAAATACATTCATTTTTAATGCAACAACATCAACAATTTAAATATTGTACATGTGTGTGTATTGTGTGTTGGCAACAGCTGAAATATTTTTGAAACTGGGTAGTGATTTAGTGTTGATTTTACAATGTGTATCTTTTTGAAATGCTGCTTGATATTGAGAGACAAGTGTGTGATGAAAAAAAAACATTTTTAAAAAAGCGAGAGAGTTGATTACTTGATGAATTATTCAAAAGCCCTGACCTTGTAGATGTTCAGTTTTGAACTTAATTCATTCCTTTACTAACAATTAAGTTTAGAATTACTTGTATTAATTTTGGGTTTTAAAAACACCGAACCAAACTGACAAGCATGTATTATAAACGCATTTAAAACATCAACAAAATAAGTTAGAAAAACTAGTAATAATTTCCAACTCTTATTTACTGCTAATTTCAAATAAATAATAAGAAACATGGATCTGTGTTCAATACAAATATCATAGAAATTGCTTTAAAACTCTATACAGTGAAACCTGTGTATAACGATGCTGTCTATAACGATAACCTGTCAATAACAATATTTTTTGGTCCCAGCAAAATGTCAGCATGAATAATCAAACTGTCTATAACGATAACCTGTCTATTACGATATTTTTTTAGTTCCCAACAGTATTGTTGTAGACAGGTTTTATTGTACAACAAAACTGACGTAAACCAATACAATTATCTCTCTAGAGGAGTATACTGTTTTATCGCGGCTCAATACACTCCAAGAGACAAAGACTCACTTGATATAGGCTAAACTAATTAGTATTTTCAAAAAAAAAAAACTGAAACGGGGGATCCAGTCAAGATCTTATAAACCAACATTTGTCACTTTTTTTCAAAAAGCAACATAAAGATAAACCTTTTAAACACAGTTTTCATCAAGTTCAATCTTATTGACGGTCTGAAAAATAGAAAATGTCCTTTGTTATAATGTTAAAAACTGAATTAAAGTTTGAAATTTGCAAATACCGATAGTTTGTCGGAGAAACATTGTTTTAGAGAGTCATAACTCTACAGACTATCATTAGTTCAGCTGACAGTTATAATTATATAATAAACAAATGTATGGTAACTTAAGGGGTACCTGAAAAATGATGAAACAATAAAAAAAAAAAGTTATTGCTTATTTCAACACTAAACACTATTCCAAACACAGGGAAAAAGTTTCATTGCTTTAGTTCAAATATTTAAAAAGTTATGAGTGGTTTTATGTCATTCTCGTTGTGTGCTCTAATGCAAAAGAAAAACTTTAAATTGATTTTTTCTCGATGATGTTTTCTTTCCTTTTTTTTTTTTTTTTTGTGTGTGTGTTTTGATGTCATAAGAATTCCTGAGGATTTTTTTTATTAAAGATACAGCTTTAAAGTAATACTTTTTACAATTAGAATAATATATTTAACAAAAACTGTGCGTTGGATAAGCATTTTAAAAATTGCTCAAATGTTTAGAGCATGTTATACCTTTAAAAACCAAATTGTTTTGAAAAAAAACAGGATTTTTTACATAATTATCACGGAACATTTTCTTATAAACACAAAAGCAAATGAATGCACAGATTTTTAGAGGTGATCGTTTGGCAAAAAGCTTTTTTTTTCTATTAGTTTAAAAACAAAAAAGCCTTAAAAATTTTAAACATTTTAAATTTTCTGAAATTGTTTGATTTTTTTTTCTTAAAGTAGGCAATATTTTGAAATTTTAAAAATAAATTATTGATTACCAAATAGAAGTAAGCATGTTATGGTTTTAACGAAAAGTAGAATTTACTTAACTTTCAAAAAAAATGTTTAAAAGGTACTGTGACCAATTAATGCTAATATATTTACAGAAGGATTATCGTTGTACTAATCATTGCTGAAGCGTAGTTATTATTAGTATTATATTGCATTTTTTAAATTCACGCGAACATTTCAAAATTATCGCATTAAGTTTTTTCGGCAATGGTGTCAATTATATCAATTAAAATGTCACAGTTTTAAACAAAATATCTTTAAAAAGAAAGACAATACAATGTTTTCGACTTTATATTTAAAATGTTACGCTCTTTATCAAAATCTACGCAAACTAGAGAAACAAGTAAGGAATATATTTTTTTTTTTAAAAATTTTATAAAAAAATCTGTGTTTCGATATTTTTTATAAGAAATCGGACTTTACTTTACGAATAACCATAGTATAAAGAAAATAAGCAGTAGCTAATAACAAGAATATTTTTCTTTTATTCTTCAGAAAAGAAGTTAATGATGAGAAAATCCAAAACTTAGAATATGATCAATATACAATTTTATCATGCACAAGAGCCCTTAAAGTTTATTTATATATTAAAGTTGAATATTTAAATCGCGTTATTTGTTTTATTAAATAAAAAATAAAATTAAACTGGGTTAAATTACGATTGAAAAAATGAAAAAGGTCTTGAATTTATAATTTTGTCCAGCAGTGCATTTAAGGGGACCGTGGACCTTGAAAGTTTTTTCTTTTGTTTATCAATTTTGAAATATGAAACTGTGCATAAAAGTTAGTAAGTTTATTAGCATGCAAATTATCAAGCAAAAAAATGCAACAATATAAAAATTTAATTAAAAATTTTGAAATTTAAAATAAAAATTTTAAAATGCTCTATGCGACTCAATTTTTGCTCTTTTCTCAAACAATTTGCATTATATCAAAGAACAGAACATTGACAAGAACTTTGGGTATCCATTTAAAGATTGGTCCATTATTAACTGCACAGTATTTTTTTTCGCGTAAAGCAATATTTTTTGTTGCGAATATTACATAAAAATCAAAACTTTAATATTTTTAAGCAACATAAAATTCTCTTAAACCTTAATGCATATCCAGTTTCATCTAACTACTAACAAAGTATCATATTCTGAAATTTGAAGCATATCGAACAAAAATTACGTCGCATGGAGCTTATTTCAATCTGTGTCGCATCGAATTTTCCAGTCCGAGATAAATTACGTTAAAGTCTAATTTCACCTACATTTCATGTTCTTTGTATTTTAATACCTCCCGAAAGATATTTTCACGATGACTAAATATTTGACATTAATACCAATGTAAGAATTTATTGAAACTTAGTTTACATCTTTGACACTTAGTTTTTCGACTTTGTTTACATGTTTCACAGCCATTTTAATGGAAAATACGCTCAGTTTACTTTTTTTTTAAACGCATATAACTTTGCGATAAAACATCAGATCAACAAGAGGTTTTTCATACGATTCAGCACACTTTATATATTGTTACTTCCACGGAATAAAAAAAATCATATTTTTGACCGATTTGAGCTATTTGGAAGGTCCACGGTTCCCTTAAATGTTTCTCATTGATTTTCAAAAACAAAATGTAGCAATTACTGATGGCAACATTTATTCATTCTATAGCTTTAAATCAACGTTTTCGAAGAAAATTTTATTGTAATCCTGGATTTTTTACTTTTGAGTTTTTGCTTTTGTCCAAGTTTTACGTAATGATAAAACTATGTAATGATATTAAATTTTCAAATCTAATTTCATTAACTTTTCAATTTAACTGATAAGTTGTATTACTTTTAGAACTAATCTTTTAACCATTCATCTTTACTTTAGTGAAAAAAAAAAGTTTAATTGAGTTAAGCTATAATTAAACCAAAATAACAAAATTTTTAGTTCATAATTATGTCCACCATTTAGGATTTTGAAAAATCACTCATATGAGCAGTTCCTGATTATCGATTTTTTCAAGTCAGGACAAAAACTGGAAACTGCCGCCTTTACACATTTTCCTTCAAGTTTTAATATTGAGTTTTTACTAGAAAAAACATTAAAGCAGGTAGAATTTTCAACCTCGTGGAATTCGACACCCGGGACAAGAGTCTAGATTGCTCCCCCTCCCCTTCTGACATTAAATATGGAAATAAAATCTGACATTGTAAGCATTTTTTGTGGAGCCTAGAAAATACACATGTTCCAAAAAATATATATTAAATTAAAACAACAGAAAAAAATCTATATTTCCATCAAAAAGAGGAGATAATGTACGGTTTAGCCCAACAAGTAATTATATGAACCTTTGAGCAATTAGGCGTCGCGTATTTGTGTTGCTGAACATGTGTAAAATGCCACCAAACTCAATAGCGATACATCCATAATATTGTCAATCAACCCCAACCGTACATTAAAGTGATTTTTTTATTACTATTTTACAGCTAAGGTAAAAATAATAACTAATAACACACAAATATTGGTTCTCGACAAAAATAAAAGGACCAAGATATCTGACGTAGAAATCATGTAGCATGTTACACATTTACTAATTAGTCTGTATGCTTTTTTTACTTAAAGCAAAAAGTTCCTTAAAATAATGCGCTGCATTATTCTGAACTAATATTGCGCTACATTTTTTTGGTTCACGCAGAGATTTATTTAGAAACAACTCTGAAGATTATAATATTTTGTTATAGTTTGGTTTCTCTGTTCCTTAGATTAGTTGAAAATATTTTTTTCTAACCAAGAATACTGAAAATGAATAAAATTTAAAAGGAAATAATATCCGTAGCAAAATTTTCTACACAAATATTATCAATTAGTGGTACCCGCACGGTTTTGCCCGTAATAGAAAAAATTAAAAGGTCTTTTGGTTCGCCTGAATTTTTTCAAATAATGTATGGTGAATTTTCTCGCCAATTGCCCCCCCCCCTCATGTTAAGGTTCCACGTTATGATAATTTCGTATCTCGCCAATTGGCTTGTCCCCATGTTACGGTTACACTTTATGATAATTTAGTAATTTACTCGTCCATCTTATGATAATTTTGTTCTTAAAATTGGAATAGAAAAAGAACCACATCGAATTTTTCGAAAAATCGCTTCGAGGTGCACCCCCTCCCCCCACGCTACAAACTAACTTTGTGCCAAGTTTTATGAAAATCGGTCGAACTTTCTAGGTGTTATGCGCGTCACAGAGATCCTACAGACATCCAGACAGAGAGACTTTCAGCTTTATTATTAGTAAAGATAAAAAAGCTTGACAATCATAAACAATAAGTGAACTTTTTTTGGGATTCCGCTGCAAAGAATAAACTATGTTAAGCAAAACGTGAAATAATTATTACATATATAAAGGCAACACTGGGTTTTAGAATCATTATTACGCTAGGACTTTGGTTGTTGTTATTCTCATTTTTTTATCATAATTATTTTTACTAGAACTCTTATGGTTACCGATGTAATGCCTATTATTATGATGGTTTTTATTGAAATTTCCATCCTAAATTTCATAATAGAGTTGTAAACCCCATTACTAAAATCACCTGATACCGAGCCAGACCTAAATGCAATTATGCAACATTTTCTTTCTTACATGCGGTGTTTTCAATATATTGCAAGAAAAAAAAAGCACTACTGTGAAAAATTCAGATATTTCTTCTTCTTCTAGCTAATTTAATGCAGTATTTTACAATGATTTTTATTGCCCTGATGAGATTCGAGGAACGGAAATGAATTTTTATAGCAGAGTAGTTAAAGTTACGGGTATGAAGAAAGGCAACTTAAAGCGGAGGAAGAAACGATTTACTCCACCGAATAACATCCCTGCCCTCAGATTAATGGTGAAACACTGGTACAAAACGCGTGAGAAATGAGAACCTTGTTTTTATGACTCTAATAATAAGATCTAAACGGGGGAATAATGTTTGCTTTCCTGCGAAAGGACATGTTTACGGAAACATGTTATGCATTTAATGGGATCTAAGGCAGGCTAATGCATTGCGTTTTGTGTGTCACGAATAAAATAG
Source organism: Uloborus diversus (assembly GCF_026930045.1). Lineage (NCBI taxonomy): Eukaryota > Metazoa > Arthropoda > Arachnida > Araneae > Uloboridae > Uloborus > Uloborus diversus. The sequence goes on along the minus strand of NC_072736.1, from coordinate 18,984,971 downwards.
ATTTCATGAAATTAAAATAAAAAAATTTGGTTTAAAAAAAACTTATGAATTCACTAATTTTTTTAGCATATTTTGTGGGTGTATAATTGCGTATTCAAGCTAACGAATCACTAATATTTTTTAGCTAGAATTATGTTAAACAATTTTCCTGATTTTTGTCTAATGAAAAGATGAATTAACGTTGCATGACCCACATGACGAGTGAGAGGGAGATACACAACACACACTCACACACATGTGTGTGCACTCTCCGTTATTTACTGAAAACAAAACTTCCCTTAAACCATTAACACTACAATTACGGAAAAGGTCATTTTGATCATAAGCAAACTCTTTTTGCTAAGTGCTTTTCTGTATTTCCATAAAATGCCTCATCCTACCTCTGTATTTCAAAAATCATTGTGCTGTGTAGTAATAAAAATTTGCCAAAATATTTTTTTTTAAGTCCAAACTAAATGATGGTACCTAAAAGTGTGAGCAGGAGTTATTTTAAACCTTTTGAGGAAAAAAAAATAAAACTACATTTACTGATGCTGAAACAGAGCACAAATTCAAAAATAATAATAATTTGAACTTTGAAATCTTGAATTCAAATTATGTTTTTCGCAATCACGAGTGTGTGTGTATGTAGGCGTGTGTGTTTGTGTGTGAAGGGGTACGTTTGTTTGTGTGTGTGGGGGGGGTATGTGTATGTGTGTAGGCATGTGTGTGTGGGTACTTACGTGTATGTGTGTTTGTGTGGGGGTATGTGTATTGGTAGGTGTGTGTATGTGTTTGTGTGTATGTATGTGTTTGTGTGGGGGTATGTGTATTGGTAGGTGTGTGTATGTGTTTGTGTGTATGTATGTGTTTGTGTGTGTGCATGTGTATGTGTTTGTGTGTGTATATGTAGGTGTCTGTATGTATGCGTGTGTGTATGTGTTTGTGTGCAGGTGTATGTGTGTAGGTGTATGTGTAAGTGTAGGCAAGTAAGTGACGCAACCTGGAGACGGTTCTCGGTGGAGGAGCAGCATGGTGAGGCGGCCGGCCGACGGTGAGGCGGGGGAAGAGAAAATCATAGTAATTCAAAAATTGCAAGTGAGAACAATAAGCAATCGTGATTGCTCAAAATGCTTCTTAGAACATATAATTCCAAGAACCTTCAGCATTCATAATGTTTTTGTGCATAAAAAAGGAGCATTAGCCTTTGGTATCCAGAAGCCATCTAAAACAGCGCAGGTTATTTCAAGGTTATTTTAAATTTTCATTTAAAATAATTTATTTTACATCCATAAAATCACTACATCTTTTAAATAAACTGCATTTATTTTAAATATAAATATCCTTAACTAATTTTTATAAAAATATATCATTTTGTACGGAACTATGCAGATTTATTTTCAGTGGTCAAAATGACCCCCGCCGAAACGTAAACCGTATACGACACATTCATTTTCAGCTAATGCGATACATACGCAAACGTATATGATTGGGTAACTTGAACAGAAATGTATGTCAAGTAAAAACTCAGATGTACAGCCTCGAGGAATGTTAAAATGTATGTTTCGGTTACCGATACGTTCGTAAATTCCGGCATACCTAAAAAGCTTGTAAATATTCCCTGAAAATTGAGTATAATTTAGATTTTAGCAAAAACTAATGTTAAACTGTTTATGTGAGTTCAATACTTGCTTTACTTCCTACAAGATTTCGAAAATAAATCTGCGTATTAAATATTTGGAACAATATGTCATAAAATGGCAAATAAGATAGATTAAAGTTGTCTTACTGGGAAGTTTAATGCAGTTAACTCTCATCGTTAGGAGCTGCAATTTTAATCAAAGTAAACAATATTGATTTAGCAGTTACAAACTGGAGTACTGCAGTCTTATTTGGGACCCCTATTGCAAATAATAAAACTAAAACTCTTGAGCAGATTCAATCCAAATTTGTTAATTACTTGTCTTACAGAACTGATAATCAAGATGTTTCGACTTATTCTTACTCTCATTTATGTAATATTTATAATGTTAACACTCTTAAAACCCGCCGTGAACTTTTTTGTCTTCTTTTTTTCTATAAGGTTCTACATAATTTAATTGACTGCTCCGATATCGTTAATTCGATACAACTTGCTGTCCCAAATAGGACTCTTAAGAGTCGTTCTTCTTTTATTTATTTATTTATTTATTTATTTTTTACCAGACGGAAGTATAATGATTTTTTTTTTTTAAATTTTAAAAACTTTTTAACATTTATTGCCGTGATTTAGACAATTTTTCAACTTGTCATTTTACCATTTTATGTCTTGACGTTTTAATATTTTAAGTGTATGATTTGTTTTAATAGCTATTTTTCAATTGTTGTTGCCACTGTGACTGGATTTTTTCTGTTGTGTGCAATAGTTTTAATAAATAAACAAATAATTTTTTACAAAGATCAAGCAAGACCAATTTCTACTAATTGGTTACTATTTTCAAAAGTAACAGACACTTCTTTTAAAACACCCATGATTGTTGGTGGTGGTGTTACTAGAGTCTTCTTTGGTAGCAAAGCTAAACCAAGTCTATGGCTCCAGTGACTCTGGGCATATCGAGCACATAGTGTGGATCAACGTATAGATTCTCTTAAGACAAATCAAGACAGTCGATATATGGTTCGGTAAAAAATCGGACTGGCCGCTCAAAACACGATGGGTATTACGGAAGCTAAAAGTGCCCTTCAGATCTGTTCACTTTCTATTTTTACAAGATTCTCAAAAATGAAAGCTAATTAAATTAATGTAAAAATAACCATCTTGTAAGAAAAATTTTAGAAAATTATTTTGTTAAATACGAAGCAGACGCGAAGTTTTATAATAGTTTTTCTTTTCTTTTTTTCCAAAACTTTCTATCATTGGAATGGAATTGTGTTAAAATATACTAAAACAGAAAAACAAATAATCGCTTGTATAAGGCTTGAAATCAAATGTCTTTTAGAAACTTCTGTAAGGAACAAATAATTCTGAGAAAAAAGCGCCGGGAGCTAAATTACTCAAATATTTTACTTAAATATATTCACGTCACCCAGCAGTTAGGGTGGACCGGGGCACGTTTACGCATGTAGCATGCTTACGCAGCGCCCTTTTTTCAAAACGAATTATAACTGGAGAGCCAACAGTCATACCAGATTCATGCAAAAATTCTCACAAGTTTTTGACCATCAGTCGAGCTTCGGTTTAGCATGCAGAAAGAATAATCTGTTTTCTACCAAGTTGAGTAAGTTTTGTTTTGAACGTTTTGAAGCTTATTGTGAATAAATGATATTTAGTTAAGGAAGAACAAATATATAAAAAATAGCAGAATTTTATCCTTTTTTGAGAGTTGAACTTGTATGAACTGAAATATTGTTTTTTTTACGTTAAAAATTAACCAAAACTTGGCAACGGGGCAAGTTTACTTGTTGACGTCAGAGCGCCTTTACGCAAGTTATTATGGTGTCTTACCTATAAACGTGCCCTGACACTTTTTTCGCTCCGAACTGTCTCAAACATTTTCAGTATTTTTAGTCAATTTAGTTTTGAAAATAACCATTTATTTTATAATTAATTTACAAATTCGCATCTTATAGGTTACAATCATATAGTGCTGTCTTCATGCCCATTCAGCTCTTACTTTATACACTGTTCAGTCTGTAATAAATTTTGATTTATTTTAACGATGGTAAGACCTTATTAGGTACCACGTTCAACACCTTAACAGGTACCAAAGCAGGTCAGGTGCCAAAATAAATAAGCGTAAACGTGCCCCAAGTTTACGCAACAAACTTGGAATAAAAAAGATTTTTTTAACAGTTAAAAACACAACCTGAGCAACAACTGAATATACCAATTTTGACTCCATTAACTACTTTATAAAATCGCCATGTCTTAAATTTCCTAAGTCAAAACATAAAAATTTGAAAATTCATTGAAATAAAATCGCGCAAACGTGTCCCGGTCTGCCCTACTCTATTTATTAATTACATAAACTTATCTTTTACCAGCAGGTAATTTTGTTCATTGCATTTAATTATAAACGAAAGAAAATAAATCAGTACATATTTTAACCAAATTTATATAATTAATTGAACAATTAATATAATTCAATGTTATAGAAATAATAACGTTTCCGTTTAATAATCCATCCGGATTATTATACGGAAATGAAGTGCTTATCATTTTAAAAGCACTACAAAATAACAATTCTGAAACAAAGGCTTTTGACTTCACTCACGTTGTGTAAACAAGATTTTAAGAACCTTTTAAGCCTTTTCGATAACGACAAGAGAGGATTTCATCTAACACCTTTTACAGCACTGTTTATATTTGTTGCATGCGATTTGTGTCGTTTATTTTTTTATGGGTCATTTTAAAAAATATTTTATCATTTTTATGTCTGGGGCTATTTTCTAATTTTATCGTACGTTTTACATGGGTACTTAACAGTAGTGATCTTTTATTTGTATTTATAGGGCAACATTTTGAGTTAGAGAAGCATTTAATTCGTCTCAAACCTATGTAGTCAGAGAAAGAAAAAAACATAGTTGTAACTCCACAAACGCCAGAAAATTTGTGGTTCACAATAATATTTTATTCTGCTCAATATCTTTTAAAAAATTTCTTCTGAGTATTTTGTTACTTTATTTATAAAATGTCAATGTTTAACATTAGAAAAATCCATTTTTTTCATTAAAAATAAAATATTTCACTGAAATATATTATTGGTATAGTCTTTCCTATGGCTGTTATTCTTATACTCTTAACAAATCTCTACAAATAGGGATAACACATGTCAGCTTGGTTTTTTTACAATTAAATCTATATGTCATAAGAACATTTATCTTTAAAAACTATCAAAACAATGTAAGAGCATCATATCATTAAAGGTGTTGCCCCCAAGAATTCTCAATCTTTCGAATCTCAAGAAAATAAACGCTTTTTACCCTTAGAAGATTTGCTAAGCAAGTAAAATATAAATGTATTTAAATTTTGATAATATACAATGATAAGTCCTGCATTTCTAAGTTGTTGACCGAAGTTCATTGAATAAACAACATTGTACTTAAAAAGGAGTGGAATATAAAACAATGATAAAAGACAAAGGTTAGCAGGAAAACTGCTTGTTTCGACGTTATAAGGAATCCCCTTTTCAATAAAAAAAGAGTGAGGTTATGAACAAAAAAAAAATACAACAAAAGAGTTGAAACTTTGGTCGGATATCTTTTCATCCATAGTCTTACTTCTTTTACATTGAAAAAAGGACTCCTTAAATCTCGTATAGAGCAATTCCTGAAAAAGTTTCAGTCAAACACTGTACATGTAGCATGCATCCAACTAGAAAACCTCAGAGTTGCTATTTTAGCCATCAGCGTCAAATAGGTTTAGATTAGTTGACTCATGACATTCCCTCCATTGCAGCTTTGCACTTAAATGAAGTTATAGGATATTTATTGCTTTAAGGAGATATGGTAGTCAACTGCAAAGGGGTTGTGTAAGCCTGTTTTAACTTCAATGAGCCCTAGCAACATAGAAATGTTCATCATTTTAAAGGGTGTTCCAAATAGAGTGCAAGTTTGAAAGCACTTCGTTCATGATTCATTTTATCCGCAATGCAATTTAGTCCAACACAAATCGTAGATTTAAATTTATAAGCTTATAGAGTTTTCCCACCACATGATGACTGATTAGTCTTAAAATTATTCTTATTATACTATTTCTAAGTTACATAAACTGAATACCGAAAGATAATTTTCTTGTTTTAAGATTTTAACTATGGATATAGTATATTGATTCTTCCTCTTGCACTGCTTACGAAATCGCGATATTTCAAGATATTTAAGGCCGAAATCAAAAATTTATTTTCTATAGTTGAAAAAGTTGTTCTTTCTTCTTCCGATTCTCTAAAATAGGCACGTCTTTCTAACAAAAGCCATCTTTTTAGATGGCACCATATAGTTTCAGATTTCAATAAAACCCCACGTAGGTTGAGGAACAAGTTCCACATAAACCATTACGAAAATCCCGGCAAACATTCCTGACCTTTTGTGCGTGTTCAGCGCTGTGGTGAGTTATTTTGGCTGTTATATTTTTCCGATTACGATTTTGTTATTATCTGCGTGATTTTCACGAGTTTAGGGTTTAATATATTTTGGTTTGCACTCTATTCATGGATTCCAGAATATTTTATGTACTTTTTATGTCTAGCAGTGCTGTTCCGTAAACGTTGAGTTAATGTGGTTTCTATGTTTGCTATTGATTTCAAATAACCGAAACAAGTCATATGTTTTTCTTGAACTTTTCCTACCTAAAATATTAATTATATGATATCTTAAAGGGCCATTTTACCGTCGCGTGTGACACTGTCTGACGTGATAATCTCACCAACATTTTGTAATAGATCTTAATATTTTAAGTTAACTGGAGTAAACACATTTTGTAATCTTTAGAATTAATACAAAGATGCTTCTGACACAGTATTATTTTTACCTATTTCTATTAAGTAACTTCGTTACTTTAAATTTAGTTTATTTGCATGCGTCACGTGCAAGACATCCAAAGTCAACTTCTTGTAGTTTGCTATATGCATTACGTAATTTTTTTGCTCTATTAATATAGCAATGTTACAATTAAAAAAAAAAATCGTGGGAAAAAATATATCTGCGACCATTCCATTGAAAATTTTTATCTTGTTCCATACGTAACGATTCCTATACTGCATTTAAAAAAATAAATAAATAAATAAATAAAAGGTAGCGACGAAATTTGTTTCTTAAGAAGTCACACATAGGTTTGTGATTTTTTTTTAAAGCAACAAAATTTTGCTTAGTACCCTTTTTTTAAATTACCGTAAAATGGGGTTACTTGAGCCTCCATGGGATACTTGAACCCATGAGAAAAAAGTGTTTAAAATCCGTCCTGGTCCTATATAACTTAAAAAACTTTCTCCATGACAAGTAGCTGTACTATGTAGACGCTGGAGCATGAAACAAAGTTTCTGCTATTCCCGCCTTTTTCTGATTGAGGTTATGATTGCAAGTTGTTTTTTTAGTCTGCAAACTTTCACGAGTAAGTTCATGGAAACATCTGATATCATCAAGGTCAAGATAGTTTTATTTTTGCATTCTATTTCTTAAACAAATAGAATGCAAACATAAAACTATCTTTAAGATTATAGCTACATAATTAACACAGTAATTAAAACCGTTTAACCGCCGAACTATTGACGGATGATCAAATTTGAGTAATTTTTTGAAATTATGTCTCTTTATGTCTAGTAAATACAGAAATAAAATAAAATTTCCAGAAATTTTTTTTTACTATGTTTTTCAGTGTGTTCCATTTTTGGAATATTTGCGCTTTGCATGAAGTTTTTTTTTTTTTTTCAGAGAATTTTTTTAAACTAAGAGGTTTTGAATGCGGTTTTTATCTTAGCATACTTTATTACGGAAAAAATACTATTTTGAATTGCATTTATGTACATATCAGAATTCAGAAAATCCAATACAGAAATATCTAATGCCCATGATATGAAAGGAAGCATTGCTGGTGAAGTCGTTTGTCACATTTCTTAGTCGTATCTTTTTGCACACCGCGCAACGTCCTTGGGATGCAGATACAATATAATGTCCGTCAGACATTCTTGATCGTTTATGTAAATGACAACGAGGCCCTGTTGTTATTCCTCTTCGGAACTCTAAATGCTTCATCTTGACTTCGTGTAACTCACAATGAAATAACCAACTAGCTACAACTGAAACATTCAGAACATTACTAAAAAGATTCCACCACCATATTTTACTCCTCAA
>NC_072736.1:18823708-18977068 GCF_026930045.1 Uloborus diversus | reverse complement strand
CATTTTTTACTCCTCAAATGACGTCTGTAGCTGCCTAAAAGTTTATCCTAAACGTCCACACCCCCCATTCCTTCATTGTATCTCTTGATAAGATGAGGTTGTGGCACATCTATCTTGCATTTCTGCGCATTTGAGTAACATTTTACAGATGCAAGTGGCTCATGTGTATAACAATTAGATGCTACTGTAACCACTGCATTTTCATTCCAGCTGCACATGTACACTGATCACTCAGATCGATAGTCAAAATTTCCTCGATCTTCTTTAGAAAGGGCTTTTTTGAATTTCCGTGGACAATGGCCAGTTCGGTTTTCACGAATTGTTCCTGTTGCTCATACACTTTTTTTTTTTTTTTTTGATAGCTGAGAAATTAAGTCATATGATGTAAAAAAGTTATCAAAGTATACTTCATGCTTAGACGTGTCAGTCAAAACTGATAATAGATTATTTACAATTCTGGATCCTAATTGCACATCAGGGGATCCTTCTTTTTTGCCTGAATTAATCTCCATGGAATATGGGTATCCACTTGAAGAGCACAGCATCCAAATTTTGAAGCCGAATCTTATTGGTTTTCATCTAATAAACATTTTACATGAATGCCGACCGTAATAGGAAACCATAGATTCATCCATGCTCGATTTTTCATAAAATACACCAAATTGTTGAGGGTTTTTACACAATTCTTCGTAAATAGGGAAAACTTTTCTTAGTTTATCATTTTGTTTTAATTCATGGTTGTCCATCAAATGAAAGTAGTTTTTTATTTTTCGAAAACGATTTTGAGGCATAACTGTTGGTACAATTGGCACAGATGTATCTTTTGCACTGCTCCAATACATATCTTCAGAAGGAACAGAATGGTACCCACTCAATAGCAACAAACCAAAAAATTGTAGGATTTCATCTCTGTCAACATCTATTCTTCCTGAGTGATATTGCCTAGTTCATCAGGGGTAATTGGCATGTATCTACATCTGTCAAATCCGAATCTGACAATGTCTCTAAATAAGCCACAGCTTGTTCTACAGTAAGAAATCTTGTAGACATTTTTTAACATTTATGAACAGTTGGGATACGTCAAACAGAATTTCGTTTAGCTCGAAAACAAAGCTAGCGAATTATTGAACTGCATTTAAAATATGAAGAATAAAACGCTCACTAATATTATTTTTTAGTATCACGTCACAATGCAGCTGTCCGAGCAGGTGTGGATTCGGAGCCATATAGTCTTTCAAACAGAAGACTGTTATTATTTTCTTTGCTAACGAAACGTCATATCCTTTCAAAATATAAACATACTTGGTTTTGCCAACATCTACATTAAAGTACATTCAAAATGAGAAAAAAAAGAAACATATATTACGAAAAATGAAATTTCCCCTTGGAAGTCGAACGATTTACTTCTTGGAAATTTGACTCCCTAAAAGCGCCAATGTTCCAAAATTGAAACATGCTATTTTGAAGGGGTACACCTTTCGGAAATATCAATGTACATTTCTACAAGCATTTTAAAATCGTACATTGAAGTGTTTTTCACAACTATAATAAATATCATCACATTTTCTGAAAAAGCCAATTTTTGGTAAATTTTATAAGAAAAAGTTGCAAAAAACTAAAAAAACACTCATCTTTGAAAAATCGCAATAAATAGTTGAAAACATATAAACAATCAAGAAGGAAATCAAAAAATACTTTGAAATAAGACTAAACTGTGTTAAAAAAAAACTTGTTTATTTTAACGTTATTTCTTGGGAAAATTTTCACTTAAATATGATGTTCCATTTTTGGAACATTGGCGGGTAAACGGTTTTAATATAAGTCTGTAAAAGTGCACTGGTTGCCTTAAAATGGGGCTTCTTGAACCCAGCGTTCAAACAATCCCAAACGACCCAAGTAGCCTCAACTTGATCCGATTTTGCTTTACCGATCATCGACTCCTCCTAATCTCATCGCGTAACGAATGCTGATATCGTTACAATCAGAATCCGAGAACGGGTTTTCGATGAGCTGTTTCTTATCGGAAATCTATATCCTTACGATCAAATTTTCCGATTAGAATTTGCCGGTCTAAATTTATCGGAAAAAGAGATCGTAACGATCAAATTTGCCAATGAAAATTTTCCGAGCTAAATTTCATCGAAAAACAAAATCGTAACGATCAAATTTTCCGATGAAAATTTGCCGAGCTACATTTTATCGGAAAAAGATATCGTAACGATCAAATTTTCCAAAGAAAGTTTTCCGAGAGAAATTTCATCGCAAAACGAAATCGTAACGATCAAAGTTTCCGATGAAAATTTGCTGGTCTAAATTTCATCGGAAAAAGAGATCGTAACGATCGAATTTTCCGATGAAAATTTGCTGGTCTAAATTTCATCGGAAAAAGAGATCGTAACGATCAAATTTTCCGATTAAAATTTGCCGAGCTACATTTCATCCGAAAAGGAGATCGTAACGATCTTTTTTTCCGATGAAAATTTGCGAGTTACATTTTATCGGAAAAAAAGTAGGTTGTTTAAATTTTCCGATAAAAATTTTCCCAATCCAAATTTTTTTGAAAATCTCCAAACTATTAAGTTTTATTATTCGAATATCCGACGATTGATCAAACGTATGGCTATACGGATCAACATTCAGATTTGAGAATCGGAGGAAAAATGATTGAGACTTTGACTCCGAATCCGACTCCTGGATTTTGGAAAGGTTTACACTGACTTGCTTCAAAATCAATTCAACTTCACGATTCCAATCCCGATTACCTCACTGGAATTGCAAACAAAATGAGACTCCGACTCTTGAATGACTTCTCTCGATCTCCAAAACGATTCCACTCCGTTCAATTTGACTCCCAAAATTACAGACTCCGACTCGGTTTGCGGCCAAAATGAACGACTTTGACTCTTCATTCCCCGCCTCCCCCCCCCCCCCCCCACTGAATAAAATTCTCACTTTCCGTTCAGAAATCTGTCATGGCCTTACATCCGATAGGTGGCGCCACAAATGATTTCCCATTTAAAACATTATTTTCCTTCTTGGTTAGAACATTTCTTGTCTAGTGGTTAGCCTGCGAAGCTCGTACCCCAGAGGCCGAGGGTTTGATTTCCGGTCAAAGCAATTTAGAGTAAACTCGTGAATCACGTTCAGCAAAAGTAATAAATTAGAAATTAAATAGATAAGAAATTAAGTTAACAAGTTGTTTAAAAAAATTAAGATATTAAATAATTGCCCAAATGACGGATTCCAAAATGACGTCATCCGAAAATACCCCTTCGGAAAAATTTTATGATGGCGGAAGGGTCACGTGATCATCCAAGATGGTGGACCCTTTAGCACTGTTGAGTTGTTTTCCTCCTGCTTGTCCCTACATCGCGGCTGTTACTACTTCTCATCGTATTTTCATCCTAAATTCATCGCCTCGGAACAGCAGTGCTCGTATATTGCTCCAAGTCTCATCGGTGTAGGGAGCAAAATTCATAGGATTTCGATGATCGGATTCTACTATTGCCGATGAGACATATTGGAAGAATTTCCAATGAAAACTCATCAGAATCCGATTAGCGGCCGATCAAAGTTTGATTGGATTTCGATGAATGGCCGATGATCGGCCGATGAGTTGATGCTATTCGGGGACATTACATCACTAAATTATGTTAAGTAAAGGTTAGTAATCTTTTAAAATAAAGAGGGTAGTTGCTATTTATTCCCGTTTTTTTGCAGATCTGGGGGTAAAAAGGGTCCGGAAGTAAAAGATAATCCCCTGAAGTAGGAAATAATGCGGATTGTTAAGAGGAAAATTTACAATTGTGTCCTGACAACTAATTCCGGAGAAATGTATTAGAGAGTGGCTACATAGGGCAGGTATTAAATAATATCAGAGAAAAAACCCACCCAAGCCATTAAATTGAGGGGTTTTCATTATTTTTAATGCTTAAATAATGAGAATTTCAATTGGTTTTAGTTGTGGTTAGATTATATTTCTATTTGAGAAATTATGTTCGCCTAAAAATATGTTAAAAATATGTTAGGTATACGTTGATTTTATATTCATTTATAAAAATAATTTTCATTTATATAAATAGTTTGCTCATAAAATGTACATTTTGAGTTTATTTTTCAAAATCATTGGTCCTTCTTGTTACTACTATCTGTTTTTCAGCTTTTTCTGATGGAATTTCTGAGTCGGACCAAGTAGCCCTAGCGCGGGGCTACTTGAATTCAATTTTTAAAAAAGAAAGAAATGTATAAAGAGTTACAATTGTTGTTTAAGAAAGGCTTTAGGTGGTAGCAGAACGTCTGAAAAGTGGTAAAAACAAGGTTATCAGTTTGCATTATGGGTTTGAAAAAGCATTCAGTGTAAAACTCGCAAAAAATATGAAATTTCGGGTCCAAGTAGCCCCATTTTACGGTATTATTTTTGATTAAATGCATGAAGCGACAAAATGACCGTTTTCCATAAAATGACCCTGAAAACACACAATATTATCTATCATATAGCACTTCCTTGTTTGAGAGTAGAAGTTGCAGTAGAACGTATCTTCTTTTTCTTTTCTTTTATTTTTTATTTTATTTTATTTTTTATTTATTTATTTATTTATTTTTTTTTGATAATTTTCCAAGGTCCAACATTTTCACTCATGTGAAGGGAAAAAAAATCTTTTAATTGATCGAATGTTATACAGTGCCCGGTATAATAACCTCCCGTATTTAGACAAGGCGTTGTGTTAGTTGCAGTGAGAATACGGTGGTGGAAGTGATATCGAGAGATAGCAGTATATGTGCCATTTGAAGTAGTATAAATGGAATGACGTGGTAAGCACTGTCTTACGTTCTTAGGCACTTATCCGCGTGTGGTCGGGCTAAAAAGAAAAAAAAAACTCAACATTAATTCGGAATTCGGAGGTGAGCAAAATGGATATTAAGGCCGAATTTTGAGTGAAATTTTTTTCGGGAATACAATACTTCCTTTTCTTGTAAAAGGAAGTAAAAAATTAGATCTTGTATAACAACATTTTAATCTCAGAATTTGACTTCTTTCCGAATAAAAATCAACTTCTGCTACACACATCTCCTTGAAAATATCTCTGTGGACTTGCTCCTTTCCAGTAGCAAATCCCTGCTCTAAGCTTAAGCAAGTGTTAGTATTTTTACAAATATAGCACGTTGTTGTAAGATGAACAAAATATCAATGTTCTTACTACTGTTTGACCATCGATTGTATGTAATTTGGCAATCGGCCAAGTAAAGACGATACCATCTGACGGAATCTAACAGGAGAGTTGGGAAAATAGCGATGGGATATTGAGACACGCGTTTTATAATATTACTGCTGCCTTATTCATTTATTGCATTCTCAAAAATAAAATGAGGGGAAACAAAAAAAAGTTACTATGGAAACAACAAAAATAAAATAAAATGTTCTCATTTCGTTCGGGAATGTAAAAGCAAAATGGTAAGATCAAAAGTATGTTGTGAATAAATAAATCAATTTTTCTAGTGAGAATATTGGTCGAATGTACTTTAGATTAAAATAATATTGCCGTGAGCAAATTTTCATTTTTACAAAACTGGGGCTAAGTAATACAGAGGCAAAAGTGCACATTTGTAACAAACCAACTAACTCCCTTATAAACTAATAGATATGTCTATTTTCGCCTACGAACCGGATATTAGCCTTTCCATCTAATCGACGGTCAGACAGTACCACTGTGAATTTTTATGTGTGTAAATATTTTGGGTGTAGATATCATTCAACACCTAAATGTTTTCTAATTTCAGGAACAACAAATGAAGCAGAGCCAGAGTTTGCAGAAGCCATTCCAAACATCACCATACCCGTAGGGCGAGACATCCAACTACCCTGTATTGTTGACAATCTTGGCTCTTATAGGGTAAGCATCTTTTCCGCCAATAAAAGTTTTATTATTTTGAATGTTATTAAGCAAATTATATTAGCACTATATCAATGGTCCCTTAAGTGGACTAAATGGACTGACAAATGTCTTTTTAGACTTACAAGAGATTCATGTTAATAAAGAAAATTGGAGTTTAACGAAATTTAACTGTGGTTTACAAGACAGCAGCCCGCTTAGCAGGTTGTGATGAAAACAAAGAACCAAGTTGCTGATACGATATTCATTTATACTTAGATGAGCAAATGCCTTTTCTTTGTGCTCTTCACTTGTTAGTGTGCCTGTCTGCATGGCAAGTGAGGTGAGATTGTCTTAGAAGCAAGAATTCAGTGTTGATTTACCTCAGAGCAAACATTAAATTGAGAGAGTACAGGGTTGCTTGCAAGTTGCCAACATGAAATAGTTTTAGTCTGATTATCACCGTGCAATCCGTCGTGTCGGCATTTTTTAATGATTTTAGAGAACTATTAATTGATTTTTGGCAAGAAATAGTTTGTGCAAAGGAAGTTAACATCATTAAACGTTAAATAACCAATGATCTTTCTTATCTTATCCAGCTAATAATAAAGTAAAAATCTTACACGCGACAATGAATACAAGAAAAAGGCTTGTTAAACTTTTTTTGCTACTCCAAAAAGTAAAAATCGGTTTACTGGTAAGTTAGTTCTCTAACGGTAGAAGCCTATAGTTCCGTACAACACCTTTTGGTATGCGCCCCTGTAACGATGGACACTGCATGTAAGTTAATACAAATATGTTTTATTCATAACATATTTTTAAAGGCTTTATGATGCTGAAAGTATGCAAAACTTTAATGTTAATTGTTTTTTTTTTTCTAATTAAATATTTTTCCTTTTTTTCCTTTATTTTTTCAATCTTATATATCATTTCTTCCAATAAAATGGATCTTCCAAAATGTGTTGAGCTCAAGTATGATAGTACTGATAACGCGAAATGAAAACATAAACGAACTAATGTGTGCATCACATGACTTCCTTTTACTCCAATTTAATGTCATTTCTCCATTATTGGCAATTTTAATGTGATTCAATTGTTTACTCTATAAATATCACCAACAGTGACCAAATTGAAACCAAATTTTAAAAAAAAAATCGTCAAATTTGTCGCCAAGTTGGCGACCAAAAGACTCGCGATTTATCGCCAAGTGTCCGACAAATTATAACACCACTTCAGTTTACATCCAAATAAACAATAATTTCCCCCCAAAAAGGAGCAAAAGACCCCCTTAGAAACATCCGAATGCAACCAAAAGGGAAGGTGAACAACTAGGCCCCACTAAAAATCTACGTACCGAATTTCAACTTTCTAGGACATACCGTTTTTGAGTTATGCGAGATACATACGCACATACACATATACACCCATACGCACACACATACGTACATAAGGACGTCACGAGAAAATTCGTTGTAATTAACTGAGGGGTCGTCGAAATGGATATTTCGGGCGTCTGTAGGTTCCTAGGCATATATCCACGTGTGGTCGGGTCGAAAAAAAACTCAACATTCATTCGGGGGTGAGAAAAATGGAAACTTAGGCCGATTTTTGAGTGAAATTTTTTTTTTTTTTGCGAATACAATACTTCCTTTTTTGTAAAAGGAAGTAAAAATGTACATTGCTTCCCTATAAAATTGCCATTTTTGACATTGGAGATTGGGTACTTCCAGCATCAATATGTTTTATTAACCCTAATATCCCCATATCGGATTAAAGGACGGGGGAAAAAAAACTTCCTTTTTTGAAATTCTTTGAGAGGACATCGAGGTAATTATATTAGCGAATCTGATCCGATTCGTTTGAGCTGCAGCTTTGGTTTTTAAGTTTAAAATTAGATATCTCACCACATACCCAGCATGTAAGCAATAAGATTATCCCCCTCCGATCCCAACAAGCTCGAATGCTTTCCACACTCATTAAGCAGAAAATATCCCCCGCTCCCTTTTTAATAACGTCCTATACGCTTCAGTAGGAATTCCTGGAGATCAGACCATCAGATTCCAAGTCAAGGAAAAAGAGCGGGAAACGAATGCAAAAAAGAAAAAAAGAACGGCGTACAGTGAAAGGTATCCCATATTAATACAGCGATGGCAATACCAGCAATAATAAAATATTTGTTTCAATAACTGTGGCAGATGTTCGATAGGCAGTGAAGACGGGTTTAACGGAGCATATGTAATCTACAGATACTTTTGCTGATTTTCCTTTTCACCAGGAGTAACTAAGCAAAAGAACGCATGCAGGAAAATGAAAGTATTGTTTCTTGAAATAATGATGGGGAAAGTGTACATGGTTTAACTTTGACTTTCGTAAAGACAATTTATTGGTGTATTTTCTTATTAGAAGTTTCAAGGATTGGTTAATTTCTTTGCAGACTTTACTTTTCTTAAAGTGGAAAATGATTTATTCTCGCCATAAGTAAATGAATGAAATAAATATAGATTCGCTCGTGGTTTAATCCACATCTGCAATAGGGAAGTTGCAACCTATTAAATGTTCATATTTTGGCTATTGGATATTGTTAATTGACCCTCAAAACTAAAAAATTCACCATCGCCGAATTTTAAAACACCGTGGTTGATTTTTAATGAATTTTTAAAAATCCAAAAGTGCGCTGTTCTGAAACGTCACTAGCCTACGTCACAGGGCGCGAATGGGCAGCCTTCCGCCGAAGATCCCTTGTCTTCGCTAGGGACATTTTGAGCGCGCTGATATTTATATTTTTTAGAAATTCAATAATCCTTTTGAACACACTATGGAGACCGGATTCGTTAAAACACAATCTAAATAATCTTCCTCATGTAACATCAACGATGATATTCGAATATTTCCGAGAGGGATGAGAGGTTTAATGTTCCAGAAACGCGAGGAGTTAAATGCGAGGAGATAAGCCTTTTACGTTTCGTCTTCGAAGTCTAATGCGAGACCTTCGGCTTCTCCCGTATCGGAAGAGCGCATGACGTCACTTCCTATGCCATTTTACGTCACAAGCGCTTGAACTTTAAAAATTAATTTAAAAAAAACTACTTATCGTATCTCAAATTTCTTTCACCTATGATGTTCATACATGTTATTCTATCATATAAAAAAAAATTTAAAAATCGAAAACTTCCCTATTGGTTTTGTTAATTTTACTTTAAACCGGAAATAAATAAGCAAAAGAGCCCATGTAAAGAAATTAGAGTGTTGTTCTTTAAAACATGATTTATGAAATGAAGCTAATTTAACTTCGAATTTTCTGACGACATTTATAGGCAGATTATCTTACGAAAAGTTTATAAAGTTCGTTAAATTCGCTAAATGATCCCAACCCCTTTGGTTAAAATTGATTACTTGCATTATGTTTGTAAACGGAATATCCTTACTCATTATTTAAAAGCTTAAACAGCGATTCATCTAACTCTTAACCAGTTTGAACTAAAGCTCAATAACAATCTTAATATGTATAGCTTTAGTTACTGTTTTAGTTATTAGTTCAGTTTCATCATTAGTTATGTATTATACTGGATTTTTAACCAGTCTTATTCATTCTCTATTTATCTTCACCTTTCAAAAAAAGTTTTAATGTGAATAACTTTAAAAACTCTTAAGGCAACATTTATAAAAGTTTTGCGCAATCCTAAAACCAGGAAACGTTACTACTTGAACAGGATTATAGGTATTTGGACCCGACTGTTACAAGCGTTTCAGAGAATAGTTTTCAGAAGGTTCTTGATATTCATTTAATTTGAAATTTTGATTCGAACCAGCGTAGTTGGGCACAGAGCACGATGCTGATCATCAATTTTGTAGTTTTATTTGTATTAAATTCACTCAAAATTTTCACTTTAAACCTTAACAGAAGATTTCTATAACTGTTACAGAGTATAGACAAAGCATTGAGTAAAGATATTGCACTGCCGTGGGAAGGTAAATCGCAGTATCCGAGTAAATAAGTTTTTAAGACATTTGAGGAAACGCGTTTTAGATTTCATACTAACAATTTGGACATGTTGGAGTAAGATAGTTTTTTGTGCTTTATTTTGAGGGTAAACGAAATAAGCAAGCTTGTACCTCTGCGAAGAGATAAAATAAAGGGAGTAGACTTTCATTCGTGAAAGAAATACCTCCAAGTCAAGTGATAGATTTTAAAGAAAAACATTGGAATTTACATAAAATGAAGGGAGTAAAGACTTTCATTCGTGAAAGAAAGACCTCCAAGTCACGTGACAGATTTTAAAGAAAAGCGTCGGAAGAAATCAGGTTTCCTTCACTCGTTTCCCACAAAACGTGTCAACGATTCATTGCTGTTGAGTCACGTGACTTGAGCTCTTTGCCCTTGTTTTTGATTAGTCAATGATTTAACTAGCTCCCTCTTTTTATTAATTCTTACTCTAAGGCTTGTATGGTAAAACAAAAGTACAGCAGATGAAAAAAATGAAAAAAAATATGAAAAATGAAAAATTTGCAGTTACCTTGCGTTATTTTACTACAACAATATAGAAAAGCTAGAACAAACAGTTTTCACATTTTTTTTTTTTTATCATTTTACAATTGCTCTTTAATATTTGTTACCAGTAATATTCTGATCTGAGAAATTTTAGAAGTAAAATAAAAGGCGTTACTATTTTTAGTGTTTTATAAAAACCGATTCGGAAATAGGTGTAAAAAAGTTATAAAACAGTCGCAGATTTTGATTTTCCTTGAAAGTACTTGGTATTAAAAATATTTTGAACGTTTTCAATAACTCCATTTTCTCCTAGAACACTGTACGTTTTTCTTTTAAAATATTTCAACATTTTTATAATATCTTCTTCGTGAATTTCACTTTCAACCCTTTAAAATCTTCGAAAATAACTGGACCATTTCTAAAATAATTTCAGATTTTAAGAGTACCGTCCATAAATAATAAAAGATATTTCATATCTCTTCTGATAAAAGCAATCTCTGCAATGGGATTACAGTCTAAAAGAATTCCTTCACAATCATAGTTTCGTAAAATTCCGAGTTCAGCTATTGGTACACATTTGAAAACCGATTGTCTCTAAAAGAAAAGAGAAAAGATTTATGTCGAAAGCGTATTACGAAAGAATAGTGGAAAGACAGCCAAAAAAGGCTATCAAATACAGGAGACGGATACAATAGAATACTCAATATCGATAAATATCGAATTGTTTCTCGTCGGATTGATTTCTCCGTCAGTAGCTCGATTGTTTCTGAAAGTTGTTTCAATCCAACGTAATCGTATTAGACAAAATAATTCTGCAATTTTCTTCTTACAGTGATTTCCTTTGGGCACGGATTCTCGAAAATCAAAAGACAATGTTTTTCCATGTATTAGGCTCGTTTTGAATCTTGACTTTTATATTCTGAGAGTTTTATAAAGCATTTACATAGGCATTCTGAACCGCCGCACAATGTAGCACAGTGGGCAAAAATACACCGAACTCGCGGGTTTTGAGCTAGAATCTTCTATTATAGTTCAAAATGCGGCAAAATTCTTCAATTATTTCGTACACTGTTAAAAATTCAAGAAACTTTTCTGGTAAAAGTTACTGTAAAATGGCGGACTTGCAGCATCGCTGATTTTTACGGTAATTTATACCGGAGAAATAAGCGATCCCAGCGCCAATTGGTTGCTGTGGCCTACCAAGGAAACCGTAAAATTTTACAGTAACATTTTATTTTTACGGTAATAGTTACTGTCAATATGGATGCCAGTAACAATTATCGTACATTTTCCGGAAAATTTTTAACAGTGTAGTGGTGCTATAATTTTGAATTTCGCAACCCCCTAAGCCCCGCAGAGCTCAGAATGGATCAAAGTCGCTATTTTGAAAACGAAAAAGTATGACCATATTTTTTTCCCTGATATGTGGCTCAATGCTTAGTATAAATCGAGGAATTGGATGATAAAACACAACTTTTGATCGCTGCCGGGTGTTTAGAAATTCTTTTTTCCACCGTATAACTCATTTATAACATGATTTTTCAGGTTTTTCCGTTGAAAAAATGGGTTGTAACGGTCTTCACACAGATCCCGCGAAAGAACAAATATATATTTTAATTCTAAACTACAACGTTTCATTCATTTTCAAAAGTTCAGAGGTCAAAATCCTCCCTAAAACACTGGAAAATTGCTCCAAGTTCGAATTTCAGCTCGAGATCCTACCATTGTCCACGAGAATACATTTGTAAAGACATGTTATTTACCCTTGATTATAAAATTTTATTGAATTTATATTAAAATTGATGTTGCTTTGTTGGTCTTATACGCAGAAAGTAATTTTAAAAAATGTAATTTGCAAATTTTGTTTAAAATCTTATTTATGTATCAGAAAACAAATTTTCTATTTTGTAAATAATCGTTTTTAAAATTAAATACACTGTTAAAACTACAGGTTGCGTTTGGCAACTTTCAGGGGTGAAACGCTTGTTCACCAGCGACACACGAAAGAGAGCCGAAATTGCACCTTTAGCAAGGGTGAAAAACTGGCTCCCTTCACCTAACGTGCACCGTAGGTGAAAGATGGTACCCTAGGTGAGAAAAATGGCACCTTCATTGCTTCCTATAGAGATCCCCCCCCCCCGTGTTGTGTGAGTTTTTGAATACAATTGTGCTTTATTTATTTTGATTTATATATATGAAGGCGTTTGGTCACATTTCAACTTTCGAACATAGTTTAGAAGTGTTCATGACTTGAATTTGTCTGTTCGTGCACTAACTTTCTTGCATTCACACTTGGACTGCTCAGTAATTAATATGTTGTTGACAACTTTTACTGCATGATCCGTACTGAAAATGAATAGGGAAGGTATTTATCAATCATTTGCCGGAACAACCAGAAATATTAGGTAACATTAGATTTGAATCATGGGAAAATAAAAGCGTTTCATTAACGCTTAAAATTTTAATCGAGCGTAACATATCAATCTTAATATATAAAAATCAATGTCCTGAGATAACATATATATATATATATATATATATATATATATATATATATATATATATATATATATATATATATATATATATATATATATATATATCAACGCACAGCCGAAACCGCTGAAGCTTCAGACTTGAAATTTGGCAGGCATGTCCGCATGATTACGAAAGTAACCACTAAGAAAGGATTTTTCGAAATCCCAATTAGTTCGGGAGCAATTAATTAAAACCTCTTAATTTCTGCGAATTTAAAACCTGTCATTGAATTCAAATCCCTTATTTTCGAAGGCTTTCTTCCATTCAAATCATTATTCAGTACTTCATCTCAACTTTTGGTCGATAGCGAACTATAAACATGGAGACTATAAATTTGATATTGTTTTTGTTTCTCACGTGGCTCTTCGAGGCTTTTCTCAAGACAAATCATAATGTTTCTGTCTATTGCTTTCATTTTTTCAAAACTAGAAACGAAGTTTTTAAGAACATCATCACAGGCGGACTATCCTTTTGAATTTAGAAGAGTGCAGTTTCCTGTTAAAGTTTGCTTTGGGGGGTATTTCGATAATTGGGAATCTGGCGATCTTTCTTCATTGGCGTCAATTTTTGGCTCCAGCGCCTTCGCGTGAGGTATTTTTGTTTGCAAATCTAAACAAAGAGACCGGAAACACTTATTAACATAGGGTTACAATACATCAGCAGGGTTACCAAAATAAAATTATTTCTGCCAAAAATGAGACGACCGCGCCAGATTCCCAATTATCGAAATATCCCCTTTGCTTTGCAATAACCATTAATAAGTCACAAGGACAGACATTAAAAGTAGCAGGGACCGATTTAAGAGAAGACTTTTTTTCACACGGCCAATGTTATGTAGCTTGCTCCAAAGTCAGTTAGTTCATCAAGCAGCTTAATAATTTTAGCACCAGAAAAAAAAACTAAAAATGTTGTATACAAAGAACTTTTTGCTTAAACAAAGGTATATCAATAAAATGTGGATGACCTGTATTTGCAAAGATAATCAATACTTTAAAAGGATCGTTAATAACAGTTAAAGATCGGTTAAGGACAAAGGCATATATGTAAGGAGTCCAGGGGCCCCGGGATCCTCCCCAAATTAGAAAAAGTAATAGGTAATAAGTAATTATTACAGAGGATTTTCGAAACTAGGTGCACCAAGCACTGTTAACCCCTGCTAATTCCATTACCCGAGCAAAGCCGGGTACGGGAATGCTAGTATTTATTATAAAATTCAATATTTGAGTATCCTTATGCGTACAAGATAAATACTAATTTAAAAGCCCTTCTTTCCAATGTCAAGTTTTCCGTCAGATTAAAAATAAAAACGAGTAGATAACTACATTCGCTTCATGCAATAATGCCTAAGAAAGATACGTTAACCAAAACACGATGTGAAACTCATGAGTCACACTGAGTGAAAGAGATTTCTTTTTACGCGTTTTTTTTTTTCCTCCGCCTTTGCTGCTCTGTTCGTTTTTACTACGTAGTTATTTCATTGAGAAGAAATATACATTGGTATATAGGCTGCTCACGTCGCGTCGATGCATTTTTATTCCGGAATTAGCTATTCAATTATCAGCTGATTTAACGTTTTTATTTTTAATGTTGTTGTTGTTCAAGATAGTACTGATAGATAGTTTTAGGTAGCAGTTTTGCAGGATATAAATAGCAAGATATTAAATATTTAATAAGGTAAACGGAACAATAAGCGGTTATCAACATACTTTAAACATTTTAAATATGTTCGAAAGCTCTAAGAGCTACAATATGATCAAATGCCTTTACTTACGCGAGGTTTCGAAGATTAATCCACGAAATTTTCAGTTTTGTACTTCATTTAATGTGAAAGTAAATTTCGTTGCAACTTCCTTCGTTCGCCATTCAAACTGAAGTTGTCGTTGCAGTTGTTGTCAGGGCGCATGCGCAACGAGTCGCTCTCCTATTGAATGGTCTTTTAGCACTTGAGTTAACGTTGTTCACCCACTGAGGAACCAAAAGCACCTTAACGACACTTCCTAGTCTCTGTTGCACCCTGAGTCACCGTTTTTTCACCTTAGGGTGAAATTCTTTACCCTTGTGGCACTTCTGGTTTTAACAGTGTAGAGTGAAATAAAATCTTAATTTTATTAATCCTTTCTGTCCTACTTAAATTTAACTGTATTATAACCTATAAATGAAGTTGTTAGGAACAACAGTGTGGCTAAAAGGGTTCATCTGAGCATTAATTGTTTAGTTTAAAACACATTAAAATATTAACATGTGTTATTACCTTTTAAGTTAGAATTCCAACAAAAACACTTATGTAAAAGACCTTTTAAAATTCGAATATTACGATTATTCCGAGGAAACAGACAAACATATTAATTTTGCGTAAACACATTTGCTCAACTATTACTTTACTATATTAAATTTTCTTAAAAACATCAAAAGCATTCGGAAATTCGAAATGTAAAGGTCTTGATTCGAACGCAGAAGATTTATTCTCGAAATTTTAAGGAGAAAAAATAATCATAAGAATTTCAATATTGCTAAATAAATACTTCATGTTTGTTACCTTTTTCTTTCGCAGTTTTTATATTGGCAACAACATAAAAATTGTAGGTAAATGTAATAATTTTTAATAAATGATAAATTCATATTGTAGTTGGCTGCTACATGAAGTAAATAAATGTATTTTGTTTTGGAGAAATACAAATAGGTAATGAACGCTTTAATAGGCAAAGAAAGATTGCAGTTATTCTGTTCAATACCAGTTTTATAAAACGTTAAGGTACATTTTGACGTTAAGGCCTCTGTGTGTGTGTATATATATACAGGGTGTTCCGTTTTAACCTGCAATACCTTTATTTTCGGAACTGTTAGTCCTAAATGTATTAGTCCTAGATGTTATGTTAGTCCCCAATTGAAAAAATGTTCAAAATCAAATGCAGAGTTATAAGATATTGAAAGTTTGAAGTAAAAATTAAAATAAGTCAAAAAATACAAAATTTAGCTTTTTATACTGGCCCCAGGTCCCCTAACTTATACTTAGGGAAATAATTCCCAGGACTGAGGCGACAATATACATTTCATTGCACTGAGAAAAAGGACATTTGAGATCGATTGAGAGCTAAATATTTGAAGATGAATATAAGAAAAAAAACATTTGATTTTATCACAAGAGCATCAATACAATGTTCCAAACTGCTCACCGTTCAAAAGAACGGTCGTTCATTTTTTGAGTGAACGAACGGATTTGTTCATTTTGAAGGTTCGTTCTTTTTGACTCGTTCGTTCATGAACGATACACTCCTAGGTAGGACTTCTCTGGGTTGAAGTCGGATTGCATAAAAATCCACTTCGTACAGGCAGAAAAATACAGATTAAATCTCTGGACACGAAGGTTTTATATGTTGGTATGTAAACAGCTACAAAAAGTACAAGAAACTGAAGAAAGTTTTCCAGCCGTCAAATCTCGTGCACGAATTATGAAGGAAGAGATGACAACTGGAATCATATCTCGATGGTAAGACCACAGTAAACTTCCAATTGTTCCCAGAATTGGTGGCGCGGATAATAAATACGCGGATAAATGGCGAAAAGGCTTTAAAAAAGGGACTAATAATTTAAAAATTGTACTTCTTAAAATATTTGGTTGTACTGATGCATAATACTTTCTACAAACAGTTAAAAAATATACATTAAAGTGAAAATGTTTCGCATTTTTTGCAAAACAGAACTTAACATCAATAAAGAACAAGTATGTGTACGATGAAGAAAGCACAATAAATAAATAAATAAATACAGTGCTGGCTAAATTATTAGACTAAAGAGTTTTTTTTTTTTTTTTTTTTGTATACTATTTGTACTAAAATACTATTTATTTCATTGTTAAAGTACAGTACATACTCTACACTGATTATTACGTTATTTTAGCATAATTTAAAGTTCGCAGGTGGCTGCACTGTCTGCTTTGTTTATGTTCTTTGTTTATCTACCTATCAGGAACATAACCTCAATCAGCTTAAACAATTCACTAGTTCTTTTTATTAGTGTGTTCTGTTATACTTAAAGTTAGTTTTAGGTAATTAGTGAGTATGTGTATGTGAGTATATATAATAGTGAGCATAAACAATTTTTTACCTCCTTTTTTAAAAAGTTAAGAAATGGTGTAAACCTTGTGAAAAGTATGCCAAAAAGACTTAAAATGCTCATCAAGAACAAAGGAATGCATACTAAATATTAGATAATTATTTCACTGTTCGTTAATGTGTCTATAGTTATGTAATGAATAAAGAATTTAATTTTAAAACAGTCTTAGTCTAATAATTTGGCCAGCACTGTGAGCAAATAAATAAATAAAACAAAAACAACTGAGCTAAATTTATAATTTTTCTACAAAAAAAAAGAAAAAAGAAAACAGTCATTGGTATTTGCTTTTGCTGTGAAACTACATGATCCTGATTCTTGAACGACTCGCGAGAATCCACTCGCTGGTAATCTGGAGTTTACAGTAGTTATTTTCGCTACGTTTTAAAAAAATATGGTCGCCTAAATAGGTGGCCTTGAACGTATGGCCACGAATTCAGGGACGCTGACAAAAGTAAATGTCTGAAAGGAAAATGCTTTATGGTTCAAAAGGTTTTGAAAAACATCAACCCAGAAATGAATAAAAGTTAGAAATCAGTTATCTGCAGAGAATATCGAACCATATACAAATCATATAAAAATGCTCTGTTTTTGCATCTTGAAGGGCCTGTTTCAATAAAGTAGTAGAGTGAAATAATTGCTAGAATATATTTACAATACCTGCATACAACGTGTGCCACTAAACGTCAAGATTTGAAGATGCATAAAAAACGATAGTTGTATTTACTCAAAGGTTAGTTAGAAAATTTCGTATACTGATAAAATATTTCGACTAAAAAGTTTAAATGCATAATTAAAAGCTTATCAGAGCAGAATATAATTTTTTTAAGCTTGAGGCTTTTTTCTGAGTGCTTCAGTATTTTTTAAAGTATCAGAGAATATTTCTGCCCAGTTATTGCATTTTCCTCAATTAAAAAAAAAGTGTGTAGCTGAAATATCTATTTTCTAAGCTTTAAATATGCTACCCAATAAAAAGCGACCTGCAACCCAATGCTTTAGAAGCTCCAAATGCGTACAAAATAATGATCCAGAACTGCAGCAAAAGTATTTTTAAGGCGTCTTTGTCTATATATGAAAGCTCATACCTACTCTGCTTATTGCACATTCTATCGAACTTACGATCGATTAGAAAGGTAGTACTGAATATTCGATCACTATTCGATATTCGGCCAAGTCGGTATTTCTATTGAATATTCATTAGGAAGAATTGTGAGTACCGAAAAACCTACCAAATGCAATTAACCTTGTAGTAAAATATGTTTAAAAAATAAATAGTTTTTCAACACGTACTGTGTCTTGTTTTATTCTGCAAGACATTTATTTTCACAACCGTTACTTCTAGATGCATACTTCCAATTGCAAAAATGTACAAAATTAGATTCAGAATGAAGAAGTTTTGAAAGCTTGAAGCAAATATAAAAATAAGTCAAAAAATACAAAATTTAACATTTTATACGTACCCTAAGTCCCCTAACTTATATTTAGGGAACTAATCTCCATTGAAAGATATTACTAACACAAAAAGTTTGATATTAGTACGACCAATATTCATCGAGATATGAAACGCAGCAGTTTGTGACTTATACCTCTTTACACTATCCGTCAATAACACCTTTGGGGGAAAATGTAAAAGTTAACATGGGTTTAAAATTACATGTGTGCATATGGTGCGGTTTTTCAAATTGATTGAAGCTTTGTGGTGTGTTATTGCATAACATGCATAACATGTCCTAACATTTGCATTTCTCTTTGAATAGCAATAAAAAATACAAATTCTTTGGTTTTTTTTTTTTTTTTTTTTTTTTTTTTTTTTTTTTTTTTTTTTTTACTTCGACAACCTGTCATTATTCCGAAAGGGCGATAAGTTTCAATCTTATCTTCTATACGGTCCCTTAAAACTTCGAACTCGAATACCTCCTTGAGTTTTGGTCCCACAAATGTCCCTTAAACTACCAGTCTAGTTGCCACACAACAACAAAAACAAATGGGCACTTTGTCCTACCACTTAGATGATTATCCACACTTAATTTAGTCTCATATAATTCATTTGATACATTTTCTTCTTCATTTTCCATCGAGAACAAGCTTTTTTGTAATTTCTGAAAAACATACATGTATCGTAGCGGACGAGAAAACTACATCATAATTGAAGTTCATTTTCAAGAATTTATAGGGAAAAAATTTTCTCGTAACTTTTGTGACATAAAAGATATGCTTCCTATAGCAAAAGCCGTCTCCAGGTTGCATCCATGTCCTACACACACGCGCATACATACACAACTACACACACACGCACACACATACATACACACACACAAACACATACATACATACACAAACACATACATACACACACAAACACATACATATACACACAAACACACACACGCACATACATACACATACACAAATACATACACACACACGCATACATACAAACACCTACACATACACACATAAAAACATACACACACACATACACACAACTACCCACACATTCATGCCTGCACACAGGCACTAACACATAGCCTACACACACACACACATACCCCCCACACACACATTCATACACACAATACCCACACACTTATGCACGTCTGCACACAGACACAAACACAGATGCCTACACACATATACACATACCCATACACACAAACACACACGCCTACATACACACAGTCGTGATTGCGAAAAACATAATTTGAATTCAAGATGTCAAAATTTAAATTAATTTTTCTTTTTTTTTTTTTTTTTTTTTTTTTTTTTTTTTTTTGTTATCTTTCATTGTAAAAAGCTTTGAATAAATTTTGAATTTCAGCATAAGTTTACTTGCTACTTACAATTTCATTTTATGTTTCCTTAAAAGTATTGCTTATATTCACTAAAAGAGGTACCCGCACGGCTTTTCCCATAGTAGAAAATTAAAAAGTCATTTGGTTTGCCTGTATAATTACAAATAACGGATGATGAATTTCTCGCCAATTGGCTATGTTCATTTGCTCGCCCATGTTACGGTTCCACTTTATGATAATTTGCTGGGTAAAATGATCTTAAAATTTGAATAGAAAAAGAACAAAATCGAATTTTCGAAAAATCGCCTCGAGGTGCACACTCCCATGCTACAAACTAACTTTGTGCCAAATTTCATGAAAAACGGCCGAACGGTCTCGGCGCTATGCGCGTCACACACATCCAGACAGAGATCCAGACAGACTCTCAGCTTTATTATTAGTAAAGAAAATATGGGCATTTCTACCAAAAATGCGAAAATCGTTTAAATGCTTTTGGCAAATACCATTCAAAGTTTTTCATCACCCCTTAACAAACTTTCAGAACATTTGACAACGTGAAACATAATACTAACATTTAAAATTAAATATCAACATTTTTATCTAATATGAACGTTTAAAGAAATTAGTTTATCACTGTGCATGTGTAAAATATATCAATGGGTTGGTTTCTTTCGGTCAAAAGTGCTACTTTTAGTCATTGAAATGGATAGAATGAGCTAAAAAAAAAAAAAAAACATGGACCCAGAAAATACTTTCATTTTCTCAACAGTTTTTTTTAATTACTTTTTTTAAATGACCGAGTTTTCAAACAAGGGGTGGTCTTGATGACGTCACAAATGATGCACTTTGCCGCATCTTTGTACCACGTTTCCACGTTATGATAATCAAGAAACGAATTAAATGTTGCGCTCTACCCTTGCTATCAACCATATCGCTGCCAATACACTTGAGTAAAGATGCGAATTAAATATTTTGGACCGTAAATGGCAACACTGAATGGCATTTCATCATTTGTGATGTCATCGGCAAAAGACGTAAACAATAAAAGCGCTCCGATTTCATTATTTTTT
Source organism: Uloborus diversus (assembly GCF_026930045.1). Lineage (NCBI taxonomy): Eukaryota > Metazoa > Arthropoda > Arachnida > Araneae > Uloboridae > Uloborus > Uloborus diversus. The sequence goes on along the minus strand of NC_072736.1, from coordinate 18,956,199 downwards.
TTTAAATATCAAACTTAAACAAATTATTCAAAAAGTGGTCAGGTTCTGTGTTTTTAAACATGCTCTTTCAGAAAAAAATACTTTCAAAATTTTGGACACGACCTCATTTGTGACCTTCTTAATTTAAAACCCAAAGTAGATGCGCGCAACTCATAAAAAAAAAATCTGTTCATTATGTGAAAAATTTAGAAATACATAGGCAATTTAAGAAGCTATATTTTTATAGCTCTTCGAAGCGCGATGAATTATAGGTGATTGTTCGTAAATAATCTATATTTTTTCATGAATTACACTGAACGATTGCAGGCAAGTTTTGCAAATAATTCCGTATGATTCGTCGCCTATTTGAGAATTATTGAAATTCAGCTCATTAAATGGCAGATGGTCTTCTACATTTTTAAGATACTGATTTGGATTTTTTTCATGACTTTCCAACTATGTTGCCTAAGAAATTTTACTACTACAGTGAAACCTGCGTATAACGATACTGTCTATAACGATAACCAGTCTATAACATTTTTTTTTTTTTTGACCCCAGCAAAATGTTAGCATGAATAATCAAACAGTCTATAACGATAGCCTATATTTTACGATATGTTTTAAGGTTCCAACAGTCTTGTTGTAGACAGGTTTTATTGTATACAACTTTATTATAAATTGTTATATTTCTTACATGCGCAGTCAGAAATTAATTGCTTTAATGGATCATAATTCATCAAATTGTCAACAGCTTTTATCTACTTTTCATAATTCAATTTATCTTGTATGTTGTCAAATTTTCTTAGTATAGGGAGTGCAAAAAACTGTACGTATTTCGATCCAAAAACTTTCAAGCAAAATTTGTATTTTTTAAAGAAATGCTTATGTTTTCGTGATTATAAGGGACACGTTCACGAAAATATTAAACACCAATTGTACATAGAAAAAGCGACCAAACTTACAGAAAAATTAATATCTCATTTCCCGAGAAATACATTTTGCAAGTGATACAGCTTTTTTTTTTCCCGCCAAAGCATTTCATATCATTTGTAAAAATCGTATAGAGTTATATTATGGGGCATGCATTTCAAAACTATTACAAAAATCGTACAAAGAATGCTCAGATTTTCAAAAATACCGAAAATATGACTAGATTTTGGGAAGTTTTATGTAATGATTGATTTTAAATATTAAAAAAATCCATTTATTCACAGTTACTACTAATCTGTAATAAAGCGTTGTCTATGACTTTACATAGTAAAATTTTATTTTGTATGTTTGTGTGTGTGTTTTCTTTTTTACCTTCCCGAAAATTACGTTTCTTTGAGAGAAATATATCTATTGGATAGCTTTTAAAACTGATACGTTTCGAGCCTTCCTTTGTGAAAAAATCGCAGACGTATATTGGAAATGTTTTGTGCCTAAGTGAAAAGAATTATTGAAAACAGAAAAGAAATTGGAGGAATACACATACATAACGAAAAAAATGGAAGTCGATAAGTATCGAAATGCTTTTCTTTCTATCGATTTTCTCATCGGAACTGCTCCTGCTTTTTAAAAGTTTCTCTCAGCTTAGTTAGATTGTATTATTAAATACAATTCTACTTGGTTCCTTTCGTACTTTTTCAATTATCAGGTTATTTCCGTTAAGGAAAAAAAGGTTATGTTTCCTTCACAGTTTGAAAATTATCTTAGGTAAATGAATAATATCTTGAGATATTGCCATGACTGTAGGTGCTTTAGAGTCTCCTGGAAGGGGGAAAATCACAGACATAATTTCATAATGTCTTTGACGTCACTTTTTTTTAAATGTGTAGAAAAAAATATACAAATACAAAAGTGACAACCAGCAACAGGCTCTGGGCCCAGGTAGACTGGTCCTAGTAATTTATAATTCCCAGTGAAGATCAATGGCCCTCTTAAAACTGTCGATTCCCGTGCTCATTACCACCTCTTCCGGTAAGCTGTTCCAAGGTTCCACTACCCTGCTATAATAATAATTTTTCCTAATATTCATGTTAGCCTGAGATTTAAATAGCTTAAAAGAATGACCCCTTGTCCTGTTTTCAGTACTTAACTTCAGCACCGTAACATCTTTCATTTTAATAAATTTAAACAACTGAACCGTGTCCCCTCGGTCTCTTCTTTGCTGAAGACTACATTTTTAGCCTTCGAAGCCTGGAATCATAGTCTAAATGAGAAAGTCCATGTATTAGCCTTGTAGCCCGCCTTTGAATCCTTTCCAATACCAAAAGCGAAGGGGGAAGGAATTGTTTTAAAGGGAATTTTGATCTTCTTTTACGGGAATCTCTTTCGGGATCTGTAGAAATTCAGAGAGTTGCGTCATCCATTTTAGGGAGGATTGGTACCCCTGTTTTTTCAGAACTTTCTTCTAAACGAATGGAATGTCACTTGTTTTGATAAAAGCGCCTGCTCTTGACCTTGAACAACAAAAAAGTGTTTACAGTACGAAAATACAAAGGGGGCTGTGGCTTCAACAGGAAAAAAGGAGAAAGTTTATTCATGAAAAACTAGTTAGGCATGACTAGCTCTGCTAATCAGAACATGCCAAGTCTCCCATTTTGGGACTTCAGTAAATAAAGTCCAATAAAACTCCTTTAAATTATTTTTCTTGGCCACTGTTTGTTGTGATTTGAAAAAAGCTCTATTCAGCTTCATATTCCATGTTTCAAATTTCCTACATTCGCATTAATTATTTTTAGGGAATTTTTTTCCCGTGTAATGCAAAAACAAGAAGTTTTAGTAAAATTAAAATTGTTCTTAAAAACGAATTTACATTCCAAACCTTTTTGAAAAAATTACCAATAAAGTTCGGTTCTCTATCATTCATTTTAAAAAATTTCAAAATGATATCTTAATTACTTGATGAAGAAGAAAATATTAATTGAAGGTCCCCAAAATGGGAGACTTGGTGCTTAATGGGTTAATGTGGATTATCAGTCCAAAATAGTAGATAATCAAACTAGAGGCAAACGTTGTCTCATTGATGCTGAGAGGGTTAATAAAGTGGTAGATAAAGAAAATGTACCTCACCAGTGAGAGTACGCAGCCATGATATGGTTCAACTTGTAAATTTAAGGCAAAGCCAGAAAGAAACTGCAATCTCCGGATGTAATAACTGTATTGTCGATATATTGCCTGCAGTTCTGGGCCATAGCTCTGGCTTCAGGACTGTAACTTACCACCCAAGCTTTGCCTTTTATTTACGAGTTGAACTGCACTATCGCTGCGGACTCTGGCTGGTGAGATAAATCTACTTTATCTACCACTTTGTTCGCACAGTCTGCTTCAATGAGATGACATATTCCTGGTTATTCAATATTACTGACTGATAAGTCCACAACAAGGACGAAACTGCATTATCTGGATGTGATACTTGAGGTGTCGGCAGATTCAATGGTACCTCCTCTAAGGGGCACCTCCGAATAAGGGACACCTCTATTTAAGGGACATTTTTCCTGATCCCAATCCCTTTGAAATGGGACCTTCATGCATTTGCCTCTGAATAAGGGACACTCTATTTAAGGAACAGTTTCAGGGAAAACTTTCAAAAAGTAATACATAAATGCCTACAAAGTATTAAATTTACTGGAATTTAAGAAACAAAATTCAACCGGTGATAGTTTGACATTAACGTGCCGTTATATGATGTATTTTAAAATTATTTTCTAAAATTTACATGCATGTTTTTTCTTCTCAACGAATTATTAAGGTAGGCTAACAGTTGGTGGCCTATGAATAGCTTTATGTAAAAAAAAAGTGAAACGACCGATTGAAATTAGACTGTACATAATTTTAAATTGCATGAAATCAAACAAGTCCATGTAAGGAATTACTTCAAAATAATTCATGTATGTTACAAAACTTTACTATTACCAATTTTTAAATTAAGTTCTTACTATTAAAAAAAATTTTTATTTGTAAAATTTTGAATTTTTTTCAATAAAAATAATATATTATTCTGCATTTTATCTTAAATGTTAATAGTTTATACAGTGGACTCTCTCTATTCTGAATACTCAAGAGACCGAAAAGTGTTCAAATTATGGAGGTATTCATTATAGAGAGAGACTGGATAATACATATGTATTTGCCATGACCATCAAAATGTGTTCAGAATATTGGGGTGTTCACATTAGAGAGTGTTCAGATAGAGGGAGTACACTGTATTTTTTACGAAACTATTCTGAGTTAGTGTACTGGGTAACTGATTTCATACCTATGCCTCCGAAGAGGAGACACCTATATTTAAGGGACAAATTTTCTGGTCCCCTTAGTGTCTCTTATTGAGAGGTTCTACTGTATATGTTTATCTTCGATTTTACGAAAATACGAGATCATCTTCTACTTGTTATATTATCAGCTCTTTTTTTAATCTTTTCCTGAAATTATGGAAAACTCGAAGCAGAGAAGAAAATGTCCTTTGGTCACAACGTTTTGGACAACTGATGTGAATTCTACATTTCAATGTCATCGATTCTTAAATCTGTAGTATGCTGCTGTTAGCACAACCATTTATGTTTCACACTGAAATTTAACAGGAACAAGTTAGTCATTCATTAGTGACTTTCAACACTATTATTGATATGGGTCTACTAGTAAGGCACGCCACTGCAGTTCATTTTTCTGATGATAAAAGCACATTACAGTTTGCACACTCGGACCCTGGTTCAACGAACTTCTATTTAACGAATTGTTTTCTTTTTACCCGACTAAAATGAGGGCAAAAACTTCTATTTACCGAATAATAAACCCCGAATTGACGAATATTTCAACAGCCGAATTTTTTATTATTATTATTTTTTTTTTTTTTTTTTTTTTTTGTTGTTAATTTGAGTTAGGAAATACTGGATTGTTTTCTAAATATCCATATTGTCCAAAGTAGTAACGAAGAAATAAAAATCCATATTGTCCAAAGCAGAAAAAGACTTTTTCTGGAATCAGAAATTTTTGGCGGGCGAAGGGGCAACCAACGAATAGTTTTACTGATGCAGAAAGCGATAATGAAACTCCCATTAAAACTTATTTTTTCAAATGCTTTGCATGGTTTAAAAACTGCAAAAACGTATGTCGTGCAGCAGGCTTCAAATAACACAGGATTTTCTTATCTCCATAACGTCTAAAAAGAACTCTTTTAAATTAAGTATCAAGGAAATTGTCAAAAATCTATTGCTCAGTAGTTTGAAATTTCAAATTAACTATTGTGTAATAACACGTGTAATGCTAAATAAAAAGTGTGCACTTTCTAATCATGGATATTTTTCAGCAGTTGCTTATTAGAGGTTTAAAATATGGTAAATGAAATGTTTAAAAAAAATCACATCCCGATATTACGAATAACCACGATTAAACAGTATATGATCGGGACGAAACGTGTAAAAGTTTCGGTCCCGATGAATCCGTTAAATCGGGATCCGACTGTATAACATTGCTGAGTTTTAAATTTTACTTTTTCCTCAGGCTGCTTGGATTAAAGTGGAGACTAAAGCGATTCTCACCATACACCATCACATCATCACTCGAAATTATCGAATCTCTCTGAGCCACAGCGACAACCGCAACTTCGTCCTCCATATTAGAAACGTCCAAAAAAGTGATAGAGGGGGCTATATGTGCCAAATAAACACCGTGCCCATGAAAAGTCAAATTGGATTTGTCGACGTTCTAGGTAAGTGATATAAAATTTTGAAACTATAAAAGACATAAAGCATGGCAAAGTTAAGTTGGTAAATTAAAATTTTGAAAACAGTTATGTTATGCTGCTTAATGTAAGAAAATGAATTAATTCTCATCGGGGCGTTTTCTTTGACTTAAACCGCTTCTTCTTCTTTTTTTTTTTTTTTTTGTATAAGTATAGAATCTTTTTCTTCGTAATGAAATTCATAATTCACATTCATAAGATAAACAAAAACTGAAAAAATATTAAACTCAACAGAATTTAAGTTTTCAAACGTAACTAAAAATATCTGAGTGCGAATTGTGGCAACTTGCTCCATGCATCGACGAGTACTAGCAATAAAGAACCAAAAATGCGAGGAATTGAAAATATACTGTCGAAAAATGCAGTTAACTTTATTTAAGATACTATACAAGCGTTTTCCGTATTATAATTATCTCTAAATTGCACTCAGTCGTGAAAACGCATTTAGTTGGAATAGGGAATGCATTTATTTATTCTTTCTCTTTCAACAATTTGTTTAACGCTATGCCTTTTCTCATTAAACGCATTTTCTTTATGGTCCTTATTTCGCTACCAGTCGGAGAACAGCAAAGTAGCATTTAACTTCATGTTTTAATCAAATAAGTTTACAATTTATCACGGCATTAATCTGTATCTTAGTTGGAAGTAAAACCATAAATTTCAGAGCTGAACTTTTAATTGTGTATTTTTGAATCTCTTGTGTGCCGTTTGAGAGATATCTCAAGTATAATGTTTTCTTGGTGAGCTCTTTGCGTAAAGAAACTTGCATCCCTGTGGTTGTATTAGTGTCTTGCTTTGAAAATTATAAATACGTGAGCAAGCTTGGCTTAGAGGTAAAGTGGGGTAATTGTTTCAGCTGGTGTATTTCGCTTTGAAGAGTCCAAATGTAAATTTTGTACATTGTTAAAAATAAAGGAAAATTGTATGGTAAATATTACAGCAAAACGGAATGTTTACGGTGTACCAAAAAATTACAGTAAATTGTACCAAAGAAAATAAACGATTGCAGCGCCAATTGATACACCACGTGACATACAGCGCGAAGCACATAACACCGTATTTCCTCTCAGACGACGTGTCCCAAATCGTATGGTTGGCAGCAAAGCCGCCCGCCAATCCGATGGTCCCGAGGTCGAAAGTGCAGTTTTTATTTAGCGTTTTTAACTCTCGTTTTTCTACCAAAAAATTTTACAGTAAAATAGGATTTTACGGTAAAAGTAACAGGCAACATGGATGCCAGTAAGTTTTACAGTAAAATTTCGGGATTTTTTTAAAAGTGTAATTCATTTAAAATATATTTTTATAACTTTTCAAACACTAGAAAACGTCCAAAGCACTACTGAAAAGATAAAAAAAATATTTGCACTAAAAATACAATTTACTACTTAATATAAACAAATGTTTAGGTCTTAGGGATTGTAATGAGGAGTGCAACAGATAACTTTGGAGCAAAATTTAGATAAAAATAAATAATACTTCGAGATATTGTCATGACTGTAGGTGCTATGGAGTCTCCCAGACGTCGGACAACAACAGACGTAATTTCGAAATGTCTTTGATGTCACTTGCTTTAATGTGTAGACGAAAAAGCGAACAAAACTTAGGGAAACAGAATAATTAAACAGTAAGTTAAGGTGCTAAGCCAGGGCTAAAGCATACTCTATACAATATACCGACAGAGAAGTTATCACATGTGGAGGCAGAAGTTTTGACCTTGTTACTGACTGTTTATTACTTGTGATTTCGTCAAGTATATTTTTGAAATTTTTTCAAACACAAGAAAACGTCCAAAGCACTACTGAAAAAAAAAATTAATTATTTATACGAAATATACAATTGAATACTTAATATAAGCAAATAATAAGGTCTTAGGAGCTGTAATGGGGAGTATGACAGATAAATTAGGAGGCAGTTCAATACTAAAACAAAATGTTTCTATTTTGATCCTTTAAGGACTGTAAGGTATGATGTACAGTGTGAATATTTTCTCTACTTAAAGATATTTTATTTTATTTTATTTTTATCAATGATACCTTCGTACCTGCCGTTCGTAGATTAACCAATGAAGGGTATCATGGCGGTTGAGGGGGAGAGAGAACGAGTAAGGGGGAAAACTTGAAAAACATATACATATTCGTACACGCACATACCTATGTATATATATATATATATATATATATATATATATATATATATATATATATATATATATATATATATATATATATATATATATATATATATATATATATATATATATATATATATATATATATATATATATATATATATATATATGGGGGGAAAGGCTTAAAAAAAGATAGTAGCCTCGAAGTGCTGCTCTATTGGGGCCGAGTTACTAGGAATTAATGAGTGAGAATGCTGTTACATATATATTCTGATTTAATACAAAAATATTAGCTGAAAAGTAAATGCACGATGGTACTTAAAAAGACTCTTGGTTAGTAAGGTTGTATACATCCTAGCTGAAATGCCTGGTAACGACCCACTATAAACAACCACAATAAGGACATTTTTCAAAAAAGAAAAAGAAACGGCTTAGTGAATCCTAAATGGGAAATATATGCGTCTCCGTTTCTTCCACAGATGTTTACAGAAAAGGATGAGAAGAAGGGCTTAAAAATAAGCATTCATTTTGGAACTTGAGTATGTAAACAGGAATAAAATATAATATAATAGTGATGGAAAGAGTTACATTAAAACGCATAATATGTAGCGGAACATTGTGAAATGAAGTTCAATAGCTGGTGTCATAATTGATGGGAGATAGGCTTAGTGCGTAATTATCGCTCATTCATGTTTAAATCCAGACGTTCCTCTCCTATTGTTGTCGTTCAGCTAGTAGGGAAAGGAGTTTTTATATCTTCCCAAACTTTTCAAGACGACGAACGCTTTTTGCCGGGCGACGAATGCTTTCGTCTTCTTCTACAAATGCAAAAAAAAAAAATGCATGGTCGTCGAAATCCGATGGTGGACCTCTTTTAGGCTTATGTTCCAAGCTGATGTTGCCACATTTGAAAAAGGCAAACCGTTCCCTGCATCCAATTTCTCTGGTAGCATAATACGTTTTATGAACGTTTAAAATGGATTTCTACGTGTGATGACCATGTTAAAAAGTTTACAAAGCGTCTATAAACGTGATTTGGGCTACCTGTGTTATGCCATTACTAAAAAAATAGTTAAGATCGAACGATAATCGCCCTGTTTTCCACTCTTCCTCAAAGTGGTGCAGCGAAAAAAGGAGAATAAGGGTCCGAATATAAACACATATTGTATAAAAGCAAAACTTTCAAAAATACTATTCAACTTTATTGTTAACATCAGTCACATTAAAACAAAGCTTAAAGAGTTACAATACTAACAGTTATCTAAAACAGTTATATTATGATATTTTTGGGGGCAATCCGTTTGAAGCATAAAATAAGACTGGGTATGATCAAAATTGACTTCCATTTGCAACAATCCAAAACTTATTCCATGTAGCTTAGTCGAATGCAAGTATTTAAAGTATATCTTGCAAAAAATAATATGTAATTTTTATAGAAAAATGGGGGGAAATCAATCTTGGGTAAACGCGAATAAATATTTTTTTATTCAGGGTCGCGTTCTAATGTTCAAGAAATATTGTCGGTATGTATGTTTCTGGTTGTAGTGTTTCCGATCTGTACCGGTAACTGACATGTTAGCTTACACATGCAAAAGGGATTATTCCAGTTTACTGAGATATTTGCACAACCGTTTTGGTGTTCAATAAATTGTAACGTTTGGTAAATTATTAATATTTTTAAAACCTATTTTACGTTTGGCTATATTGCTAAAACTTTGAGCATTTCTGGCTCACAAAAACTAGCAACTGCATAAAATATTTCTTACTATTTTTATTGACAATAAATTTTGACTCGAAAATTGTAATTTTTCGTTTCCGTATGCATACGTTCAAAAAAAAAAAAAAAACGTATATAATGAATTTTGTTTCTCAAGCTTTCAAGATTATTGGATATTTCAAACGGTTTCGAGTTAAGCTTGCCGAAAACATTTGGAGGTGACAGTTCAACGCTTAAATGGTTGAGCTGAAAACTTCTTCAAGCCGTATGAGACTTTTACAATAATGTTCATATGCGAAACAATAAAAAGCAAATTGTGTATAACATTTATAACATTTAAGTACGCTAATGCCGTAAGATTTTTAAAAACATTGTTTATGATTTTATAGTAGGGGAACGTGTTACAAAGTGAAATAGGGAGGCAAAGTAAAATGATGAGATATTAACTCTGCTTTTCTCGCCACCTGTCTAATAATGTTTTCACTATGCAGTAACATGCAGTTGTAGTATTTTCTATTCAAGAAAAAAATTACTTCTGAAAAAAAAGTATGATAATACAAGCAATTTTCAAAAATTAATGCTCTTACTGTAATATTTCTTTGCAAGTAAAATAATATTTTTGTTATTATTAAATGCTAAAGTTCATGTTATTAACATTCTAAATATTAATTCAGAGTTACTAAATTTAGTGTAGTATTTATTTGCTTAATATTAAGCTTATTTGTATTTTAAATGTTTTGTACAGTAGGTCAAAGGCAGGTGGGGTAAAGTGGATGTAGCAAAGTGAAATAGTTCATTTTATTAACTTATTCAATCTTTTATCAAATGACTTACGTATTCATTTACTAATTATTTCATTTACATTCCCTCAATTAATTATTTCCTTTTGTTAACTGATTCATTTTTTCTCATCTATTTACTTGTTTAGTTATTGTTTTATTCGTTTATTGCTTCAGTTTCCTACCATTCATTCATTTATTTTTTTATTTAAGCATTTATTTCATAAAATGTATCTTTAATAATCGAACGAAAAACATTTCACTAGAAAAATACTTTATTTTTTACTTGCCCCTTGGAAAAAAACGTGAAACATTCCCTTTTTTTTTGGAGGTACAAATTTACTGCTAAAAATAAACGAGCTGATGTGTGAATCACATGACTTCCTTTTACTTCAATTTTAATATCATTTTCCCATTATTGGCAATTTTAATGCAATTCAATAGTTTGCTCTCTAAATATCACCACCAGTGGCCAAATTGAAAATAAATTTTTATAAAAAAAATCGCCAAATTTGTCGCCAAGTTGGAACAAACTTGGCGACCAAAAGACTGGCGATATATTGCCAAGTGTCCGCCAAATTTTAACACCACTTGAGTATACAACGAAATAAACAATGATTTCCCCCCAAAAAGGGGCAAAAGACCCCCTTAAAAACACCCGAAAACAACCAAAAGGAGAGGTGCGCAACTAGACCCCACTATACGTACCAAATTTCAACTTTCTAGACATACCGTTGTGGAGTTATGCGACATATATACGCACATACGCACATACATACATACGTACATAAGGACGTCACGAGAAAAGTCGTTGTGATTAACTCGGGGAATGTCAAAACGGATATTTCGAATGTTTATACGTTCTTATGCACTTATCCGCGTGTGATCGGGTTGAAAAAAAACTCAACATTAATTCAGGGGTGAGCAAAATGGAAATTAAGGCCGAATTTTGAGTGATTTTTTTTTTTTTTTTTTGCGAATACAGTACTTCCTTTTTTATCAAACGAAGTAAAAGTAACGTTTCAATGCAATTTTTATTATAAAATAAATTCCTTCTTTATATAATGAAATTTTCAGGACAAATTTTCAACTTGTTCATTTTGAAAAAAGTAAGTTACCTTAACTTTTCATTTTGCCCCACATTTCCCTGCATTTGGTTTTTAAAAACTGCTCTAACTTATAAACCTTGAAAAGCATTTGTAAAAATCTAGAAAAGAGAAAAACTATTTCATTTACGTGCAAAACTACATGCTAGCAAATTTTAAACACTATTCCGTGCAACATGGTAACAAAACCAAATATTTAAAAAGGTATAGCGTTAACCATTATGGAAGAATTTACATTACTTTTGCTCTAAACACTCCTTCACAAATAATGCATATTTCCTGCATCTTGTTAATTCTCCAGGGCTCTTATTTTCGCCGTTATTTAAAACTTCATTAAGCAAAATATCGTTAGCCGAATTTATCCTGCTTTCCTTTCGTTTCCTTCGAATATCATTACGCAGGCAAAGATCAGATCGGTGAAAATTCAGAGTCTTAGTAAAAAAACAATCCTGAAAAATTGCAAAAGCCTAATTTGATAGCTTTATCAGGACGGATATTAATTCGACAGTAAAGAAAATAAAAAGCTTTCGATTTTTCCTTCGAAACTTGTATCCTAAACTAATTACCGTTCCGCGTTATGGTGAGATGCTTTTGTACATATTTCTTTGCATTGAAGGAAACGCTCTAGGTTAGGTATTAGCTTAATGACGCTATTTTCTGCCATCCTTTTTTAATAAATATCTTATTATCATCTGTGCACTGATTACTGAAATGCTTGGGCGATGAAGAGCTGGAGTAATCTTCAGAAACCACTGATATTATTCATTTTGTTAACACCTTCCCGGTTTAATAAAAATCTAAATTAAGTAATGGACATCTTTAATTATAGTTCTGTTTTAGAGAAAACCAATTTATGTTTCAGAAGTCAATGCTTGAAAAACTATGACAGCCGTAGTTTATTGCGAATACATAATGAGCTCAAAACAAATTACTGTTTAAACTATTGACTGCCTATTGATGGGTTTCATATACAAATGCATAGTGTTTAAAAATATATATTGCTAAACTTACTCAAAAGCAAGAATTCTGCCGTATGCTTTTTATTTTATCTAAACACTTTAACCCCTTCAGACCTGGTGTCCGGCATACCGGACAACCACTTTAAACAGCAGCTAATCATTTAATAATTGATTTAATTAGTTGATTTTTTTTTGTAGTTGACTCTTTACATTCTGCTTATTATAATCAGTGAAATAATTTTTCGTTTGGGGATTGACAACACTGACATATAAGGATTGAGAGATAAAGAGTGGCTCATTTTTCCAACCATGGATTTTCAACTGAAAAGCGTGGTTTTTTGCTGATTTTTTTAAAAATATATAATCTTTAATTAATCGTTTAAAACGCTTATATTATGTTTTATAATTGTTTGTAGAACAATTTATAATGATGTTTGTTTGGTATTTTATCGTTTTTGTATATGAAATATTGATTTCAAAAATATAAGTTTGGAATATTGGACGTAGCATAAATATTTTAATTTTTGTCCTACAAGCTCAAAATTTTGTATATAAGATACCCTTTACCATAGTACACTGTGTACCAAATATCAACATTTTTGGTAAATATTTCATAATTCCGACTGAAGGGGTTAACTATTAAAAAAAAAAGGAGAGGAAAAGTGGCCACATGTGAACGTTGTATGTTTCGCTACGAAAATATCAAGCAAACAATCTTTAAAAACTTCTCAATTAATGGCAGTACCAGTCCTACTTCTTGGCCAAAATTTTGGAGCAATAAGACAGCTTATGTTAAGGCCCCTATAACTAGGGAGCCGACGCATCCGCCATTTTGGATCATCGTGACCGTCTGTTTTTGAGCCATTGCTACAGGATGAGTTATTAAAAGACGCAAGAAAGAATGTTAAGATCATAAAAATAAGTGAATGTGCCACAGTGTACTGTGCTAATAGTTCACAGAAAGGATTTTGTTTCTTTCAATTTCAAAATTAATAACCCAAGATAAAAAATCTATTTTATTGACGATTTGCTGGAAATTCGAAGCTAAAACTCGGCAGTGCGAAAGCAGTAAAAATTGTTATGTAAATTCTCGGTACTACTTTTATTACCATGGAATAATTTATTCTGAAGAAATATGCTTTTTTGTTTTTTTTATGCAACTGTTTTATTTTTAAATCTGTTGATAAATTAATTGCTAAGATCCAGAAACGCAATGGTGCCAAAAATAAGACTAATAATTCATTACATTGGAAATTCAAGTATACAGTATCAGCACATAAAAATACATAGTTACACTAATACTACTAAGAGCATTAATAATGTAAAGTAATACTAGTTTCATAATTAATTAGCAAGTTAATTAAACATACAAATAACCGGATAATAATAATGTATGTAATATTTCATCAATTGAAATGTTTTCGATTTCTTGATGTTTTGTTGATTTGTTTATTTGTTCAAAATATGACACTCTGTAGTTCTAATAAAAATTCGGGTTGAAAACGGATGCATTCGCTAACATAAAATGAATCTGAAAGGAAGCGAAAACACATCGAGTGTGGTAATATTTCTCCGACTTTTGATCCAAAATGGCGGACAGTTCGACCTGGTATATGTAGGGGTTCTAGCTTATGTTTCTGTGGTGAAAACTTCTTTGTTTTAGCTGGTGTTGTATGTAAATTTATTGCTGTCTACTTCAAGTGAAAACATATTTAAAACAAAATAATTAGCTAAACAAATTATTGAAAACCATTATACGAAAATTCAAGTAAATTTATGACAGTTGTTTAAATTTTTCAATTAAATTAAGAATCCTTCCTCTTTAAAAAATAGTTCTGAAGTAGGTGACGGGGTATTTGTGAAGAGTTTCCATATCCTCTCCGTAATATAAATATTAGTGTAAGGTTATTATAAGTATTGAAAAGGATGTAAAGGTTTATAATTTATATTTTACTGTTCCTAAATGGTTGGCCAACAATTTTGTGTTAGATAATATTTTCAAGAAAAAATATTTTCTTTTTACTAAACATTGAAGTATAAAATAATTTTAAATCTCATCATCATATTCTGTATGTAGCTTAAACGCACTTTATAAAAAGAGTGAACTTTACATAATAAAGTTTTTTTTTGCATTGTTTAGTCTTAGTATTTTTCCTGTCGATCCTGTGATTAGAACATAATACGAAACTTTCAAATTTGATAGTAGGCAGAGCTATATAATACTGGATTTTTTTTTATTGAAAGTTACCGTACAATTTAAACTTACACAAACAACTGTTACTTGGTTACAAACCCTTCAGTGTAATTGGTTTAGACGTATACGTTTCATATTAAAGAGTTTTTCATTGAAATATGATGCATGTCCTGTATTTTTCAATCGTGTTCATATGTGCCCCCCTATAAAGGCACATGTGAACAATTGAATGAATATTCTTTTAATTCCCTAAAGTAACGAAATATTTGATTAAAAAAATCTGAAAATCTGATTCTAGGGGACAACGAAAAGACTATTTAATCATGGAGACAGTTTTGCTTTGAAAAATTGATAACTTTTTTTGCGATATTAAGAAATGAAAAAAAAAGTGTTTATATGAACTCCCTTTCCCACCACCCAGTTATATTAATAAATAAATTTCAATTTTAAAAAATCCTTTCACATTCTTTGAAAGCTGCAATCTGAGGATTCATAATGATCTAGAAATAACTTAATGTTCAAATTATTAACAACATAATATTGGATGAAAAATTTTCATAGAAGCTTCGTGCTGCAATATGATTAAAATGAGAGCCAAACCCAATAAAAACCCGATATTACATAATATTGGATTTAAATTAAAGAACTCTAACAACTTTTTTTATTTGGTATGCATACTTTAAGAAACAAAAAAAAATCTTGTTATATTATTAATTATATTTTCACAAAAAAAATCATTTCATATTCTAGAAATAATTGCATGAAATTGCCTTAAATAACTTATAGAGTAAAACAGTATAAGCTAAAGAATTACTATGGTTGAAACTACTTACTGCAGAAAACTAGATTAGAATGTGCATGCATGGTGTTTGATAATTTACACTTTCCAATTTACTCAATATAATGAAACTCTGTCTCTTCATTTTTATAAACACACGCTAACTTTTTATTTTTCACGGCGCACTTCCATAAAAATTAAACATTTTCATTACTTATATTTTAATTTTTATCAATCCACGTTATTCTGAAGAGTTCCTGCACACATTTGTTTTACCTACAGAAAACGCGCGAAATTTATTTATAAACAATTACAAGTTAGGATATTTTGACTATTGATTATATTTGTTAGCTCTTTCCCTTTTCTCTGCTCCAACTTTAAGAAAAGGGGAGCGAAACTTTTATCACTCATGTTCTATGCTGCTTAATTTGCTCAAAAAATAATAATAATCGATTATGTAATTTTAAGCGAAATTTTCAAATTTCTTAATGGGGGGAAGGACGAGAGGGGTTAAAATATCTCTCGCCATTTTTTTTTGTTCTACCGAACAAACGGTATGCTTTCTTACGTAAGATGAACTTGATTGGATCTACTTCAACTAGAAAGTTTATAATTATTGTCAAAGGCATAAAAAGATTTAGACTTAGTAGTGTCCTTTTGTTTGCTGGTGGTCATTTTAGATCCTTTTGTTTATTTGTTTGTTTGTTTTTTTAATGTTTTAGAGGGGGAAATGGTACTTATTTTCTACTTTTTGCTTTCGCTTACGAAGCTTTCTTTTCTTTTTCTTTTTTTTTTCATGTTTTACTGTATCTTTCTGCCTACATTGTTCAGTTTATTTTTTATCAGATATTCCCTTTATTTATGCTTTCATTTTTATCTATCTCGGCTCACATATTTTCTCCATCATTATAGTTATGAAATTTGGCATATTTTACATTAGGAAATTTTGGATGATTGCCTCATTGGCATTTGTTTAATTCGGTTTTATTACTTTTTAGTTCACTTTAAGCGAAACGTTAACAGAAATTCCTTATTTTGGTGACGATAGAAATGATGAGGGTAGGTCAATAACTAAGATCTTGTCAAATAACAAAAGACATCTCTCTACGTCACACTTATGCTACATAGTTTTAATTACCTAAATCTGATGCATTTATAAATTAAATTCGAGATTAATAATAATGTTTAAAAGAAAAATATTTATGAAACAAACTTTTAGACAGTCCCATTTTGCTTTAGAGTACAGAATGGGGTCGTTTCCTTCAGTCAAAAGTACTACTTTTATTTTACGGCCATTGAAATGGATAAAATGAGCAAAAAAAAAAAAAAAATAACATGGATCCAGAAAATACTTTTATTTTCCCAACAGTTTTTTTCAATTTATTTTTTAAAATGTCCAATTTTTCAAACAAGGCGTGGTCTTGATAACGTCACAAATGATGCACTTTGCCGCATCTTTCTATTACGTTTCCACGTTATGATAATCAAGCAGCGAATTAAATATTTCACTCTACGCTTGCTATAAACCATATTGTTGCCAATACACGTGAGTAAAGATGCGAATTAAATATTTTGCATGTGAATGGCAACACTGAATGGCATTTCATCATTTGTGATGTCATCGGCAGAAGCCGTGAACAATGAAAGCGCTCCGATTTAAGTTTTTTTTTTTTTTTTTTTTTTAATATTAAACGTAACCAAATTTATCAAAAAAGTGTCAGATCCTATGTTTTTAAGCATGCTCTTTCAGAAAAAAATGCTTTTAAAATTTTGGGAGCGACCCCATTGTAACTTGTGGAATTAGTTGGTAAGAAACAAATAAAATATTTTCAGAGAAAAAGTCCAAAGCACATTTTGTCTCTGAGCTTTTGTATTATGTATACTAATGTTAAACAGCATCTAATTTGACGTATTATTTACATACATCTGCATTACAGTTTTTTATGTGCTAATCTCAAGTTACGGTTATGTGTCAATATCCCGTGCAACTTCCAGTAGGTTTCAGATGAAACCTAGGTTGCACAGCATATTTTTCTAATTTAATGGCTCAACTTTTTTTATTTCACTACATCAAAAAATTTATAAATAAATCTTAAGCTCATTATGTTATGTCTAGATGAACAGTGTATGTTAAGGAACGTTTTTGATAGTGTCTGTTCGCTAAGAATTGCAAAATCGTAATGGAATTTAAATATCATAGGAGGCAAATAACATTGTTATCCTCTGGAGTTTATATCCAGACTAGCATATTTTGCCTCTGAACTCTTGACTTCTGAACGCTGATGCTCAAAAGTATCTAATTAACCCCATTTTCTTCATACCCATAGCTTAAATACCCTATCCGCTCGCCACTAACGTTCCCCAATGCTCTAAGATACTTTTAACATGATTGACTTTATTTGTAGGATACTGCGATAAGCACAAGAAACATTTTCATTGGTTTATGTTTCAATAATTTTATTTTAATAAATGCAATAAATTTATATATTACATTTAAACCTAACGAGCTGATGTGTGCCTCACATGACTTTCTTTTACTCCATTTTCCTATTATTGCAATTGTAATATGATTCAATAGTTTACTCTCTAAATATCACCAACAGTGGCCAAATTGAAACCCGATTTTAAAAAACAATTGCCAAATTTGTCACCAAAACATGGCGACCAAAATACTGGCGATATATCGCCAAGTATCCACCAAATTGTAACACCACTTGAGTTAACATCGAAATATCATTTCCCCCAAAAAAGGTGAAAAAGATCCCCATAGAAACACCCGAAGGTAACCAAAAAGGGAGGTGCACAACTAAAACCCACTAGGAGTCTACGTACCAAATTTCAACTTTCTATGACATACCGTTCTTGAGTTTTGCGACATACATACGCATATACGCACATACATACATACGTACATACAGACGTCACGAGAAAATTCGTTGTAACTAATGCGGGAATCATCAAAATGGATATTTCGCATGTCTATACGTTGTCAGGCACTTTTCCACGTGTGGTCGAGTCGAAAAAAAACTTAACATTCATTCGGGGGTGAGCAAAATGAAAATTAAGGTCGATTTTTGAGTGAAATTTTTTTCGCGAATACAATACTTCCTTTTTCGTAAAAGGAAGTAATAAAAAGGCATGTTTAGAAGAAAACATAACGTTGAGGAGTATTTTAAGTATTCCCTTTTTTCTTAGAAATGCAGAATAGTAATTAGTGGTGTTAACAGATTATTAGAGGCAAATATAATTGCTTTTCTCTGGAGGGAATGTCCAGAGCATCTTTTGACTCAGAGCTCTTTTCTTCTCAGCTCTGACAGTCAAGAGTACCTAATTAACCGTATCCTTTTCATACCTCTACCCCATATTTTCAATATATGTAGGATCTTCATTACACGGCAGATTTTAAATAAGTCCTGGCTCTTCCTCGAATATCATTATGCAAATAGCAGATCCTTAGTGTAAAGGAGAAAAAAAGAGATAAAAAGCAAAAAGTATCTTTGTTGATAGCTTTATCAGGATGAATATTAATTCGGCATCACCAGAGATAAAAAGTGGCAAATCCATTTGGAGAAAGTAATATTCAGAATTAATTAGCTTTCTCCGCTAAGGTAGCATGTAATTACATACAATATTTTGCTTAAAGGGGAGGCCCACCGGGAGGGTCATTAGCTTAATTATCTTACCTTCTTCTTTTATTCTTTATTAATACATGTCTGATTAACATCTGATCGTTTGGATACAAAAACATGAAAAGATGGCTGGTAAAGAAGTTCACGTTGTTATCTACTTAGTTTATCTCTTAAATCTTCATGACACTTCAAAAAAAAAAAAAAAATCGAAGGGATTACTAATGTATTGATTGTTTTGTTTTGCATTATCTGCGAGAAAATGCTGCTATTATTAAGTTATCTGAAATAACTGATTTCAGATGGATTATGAGTAAAATTTTCTTTTTGTAATACTCGAGGATTAAAATTATTTAAATAAAAATTCTCAAGGAATAGATTCTCAAGAAAATGATGGATATGCTATCTACTTAGTGAATCATCTAAATATGTATGACACTTTACAAAGAGTTGAGTTATTGTTGTTGTTGTTGTTGCTTACTCTCATAAAAGATCAGACATAAGTCAGATCAACTACAATAGGCTGTTGACTGCCAAAAAGTCAATGGCTAGAACGGGATCAGCTGTTAAGTCCTCCTTTGACAGTCGAATGCATCCCAGAATGTGCTCTGGAGTGGCTGGATGGTGACAGCATTTTTTATAAAAATGTTGTTGTTGTTGTTGCTGATTACTCTCATAAAAGATCAGACATAAGTCAGATCAACTCCAATAGGCAGTTGACTGCCAAAAAGTCAATGGCTAGAACGGGATCAGTTGTTCTCTTTGAAAGTCGAATGCATCCCAGAATGTGATCTGGAGTGGCTGGATGGTGACAGCATTTTATACAAAAAGGTTATTGTTGTTGTTGTTGCTTACTCTCATAAAAGATCAGACATAAGTCAGATCAACTTCAATAGGCTGTTGACTGCCAAAAAGTCAATGGCTAGAACGGGATCTTCTGTTAAGTCCTCCTTTGAAAGTCGAATGCATCCCAGAATGTGCTCTGGAATGGCTGGATGGTGACACCATTTTATATAAAAAGTTTATTGTTGTTGTTGTTGTTGCTTACTCTCATAAAAGATCATACATAAGTCAGATCAACTCCAATAGGCAGTTGACTGCCAAAAAGTCAATGGCTAGAACGGGATCAGTTGTTCTCTTTGAAAGTCGAATGCATCCCAGAATGTGATCTGGAGTGGCTAGATGGTGACAGCATTTTATACAAAAAGGGTATTGTTGTTGTTGTTGTTGCTTACTCTCATAAAAGATCAGACTTAAGTCAGATCAACTCCAATAGGCTGTTGACTGCCAAAAAGTCAATGGCTAGAACGGGATCAGCTGTTAAGTCCTCTTTTGGAAGTCCCATGCATCACCGAGTGTGCTCTGGAGTGGCAGGATGGTGACAGCATTTTATACAAGTGGGATACATTTTTCTGTGGTTCCCAAAAGAGAGACACTTAAGGTTGTATCGAGGGGTTGTAAGGTTGCATTGAGAAAGACATTAATTGTTGTTGTTGTATTGAGTAATTGAAAAAAAGATTGATTGTTTCGTTTAGACATGTTTGTAGTCGTCAGTAACCAGAACTGAAGCTTACTGAGCCATTCAAATTTTTATAGGGGGGGGGTCATTTTAGAGGCGTTTTGAATTCCTCTAAAAGGATTTCTCTAAAGAAGGCAAAAATAATTCTCCTTTTTACAGGGAGCTCCGTAACAGTTGATGGGAGTGTGCCATCGCCGTTTGGAAATGCGTGGCTGACCCCAACTATAGTGACATTATATTGTTAATATTAAGATAGTGTAATATTCATTTTTATACTACGAATTTGTATATCAAATTTTATCCGTAACTAAAAAATAAAATTACTGTCTTTCCCGATAAATATATTTTTTAACTAAAACTAACTAAATCATGTATGTTAAAATGTAATAAGATGTCATCTTATTAATTTCTTCCAAGTGACAGAAACGTGATTTTGATGCTTGACTCTTAAGTATAGCACAAATTTGTGGCACAAACAATTAAAAATTATTAATTTTCTTAAAAGTAATAAACTTATAATCAGGATCAATCGAATTATTTCAAGGTTTCTTTTTAATTTAAAATTTTAACGACACGACGTCGAGTTTCCTAAGCTCTGTTTAGTCTGCCTCACATTTAAAAATGATATTGACACTCCAAAAATTTTCATATTACGGTCGAAGAATTCGCGTTAGCTCAAAAATTCGTTACTCATTAAGAACTCAAGTTATAACCATTTCGCGTAGGTTGAATCGCGTTGTAGCGTGAGTCGACTGTACTTTTTTTTTTTTTTTTGAAAACATTGCATCAACTACAGGATCCGCTTAGCCTAACTCATGGAGAAAATTTCTTGTATAAATGAAATATATCCAAGACGAAAAAAAAAAAAAAAAAAAAAATATATATATATATATATATATATATATATATATATATATATATATATATATATATATATATATATATATATATATGCGTTCTATAAAATTACATAAATCCTTAAAATTGAACGAGATAAAAATAAAGCTTCATTCTGCAATAAAATTTGTCATGGGACTAGCTCTCCCTTAGATATTTCTTCTCACCTGCCAACTCCGTAACAGCTAAAAGACTTATAAATAAGTCGGAAATGATTCAATAACACACACACATCCAATGTTATGCCGAGGCAATAGAACCGTAATAGGTTTTGAAAAGTCATTAGACCGATGTATTCTGTTCGATGAACATTAATGGTTGTCATTTATACGTCGTATGCGCTCATCTATCTGGAAAAGTATTTTGTGTGAATGGTTTCAACTATTAATAGTGGAAAAAATAGTGTAGGTTTATGAAAAGAATTAATGGCTACTATTCCGGTGTAATAAACGTTTACGTGAGAGCTATGGTAAAGAGACTGTCTGAGAACATAATTTCGATATTTTGGATAATCCCATTTTGTAACTTTATTTTCTTGAATTAAAGAAAAAAAATGGTATTATAATACAGTAGGCGGTAGAAGACCGTTATAATGCATCACATCTCGGGACAAAAACACTGTAAAAAAAACCCGTAATTTCAACTGGTTTTTTCCGTAGATTTTACGGTTTAAACCAGTTTCGTTGACGAAACGGTTTTTCCCCGTTCTACGCTTCAGCTATGAACGGTTTAAAACCGTAAATTTGTCCTTGTATGCTAACGACCATTATGTTGACGGGTATTCTCCGCAACTTTTACGGTTTTGCACTACCAACCCAGCTGCCAGTAAAAAAAAACCGTAAATTGCACGGATTTTTTTTTGCGGTGAACTTTTGCGCTATGCAGGTTTTTGAGTTATCTAGATCATTTCACAAATATTGAAACTAATATTCAGAATATATCTATCTATTAGTACTTCAGAATGTGTTTTATCTGCAATGAATATTAACGCACTGAGTTCTGCAAAACAGCTGCATTTTCAAGAGGCATCCGGTTTTTTCTATTCTCTGTGAATACTATATTTTGAAAGCTTTCCATTAAGATGGAAAGATGAAAAGCTGTTGCAAAATTTAACATGCTCAACAATTTTTATGTTTACAAAGCAAAACAGAGGGATTTTTTTAAATACAAAACCTATTGTTTACTTCTCTGAAAAGTTGTGTGGTTTATAGAGAATTGCGTTATCTAGGTCGGCGTTATAAAAGTATTCTACTGTAATGTTTTTAAGTTAGTATAATCAATAGTGCCATGAATAAGTTGAGCACAAAATTTTCAAAAATAAGTAAAAAGGCAGCTAAAATAAAAATAAAAATTCAACGAATAAATGCAAAAAAAAAAAGGAAAACCTTTTGAAATATTACAACATTGAAAATGAGAAACAAAAGCAAAAAATTGCACAAACATGTCAGACACGCGTTTTGGGTTCACAAGGAACCCCTTTCTCAGTTCAAAATAGGTAAGCTTATGGATGAAAAGACATCAGTCAAAAGCTCTAATTTTGTGCTAAATACTGAACGTTTTCCGTCGTGTGATCAGCAAAGCAAGTATTGAAGAGCTAGTATTCAAAAAGGTGCGTGTTTATATTTCTTTAGTTATTTGTAGTTTCAACACGTTGGTCAGCATTTTTTTTTTTGTCCATTCATCAAGAATTTTAAGTTTAAAATTGTGATATGAAAATTATATCATTGTAACCTAACGCTTAAAGAATAAAATTTAAAATTGCATACTGTTTTTAATGAAAATTCTCGCTACAACACTCCTCATTACTTCGATCATTCGGATATATGGATGATTTCTTGTTTTTCCATTCAAAAAAGACCGCATCAAATTTTTCTTTTATTTTGATATCTCTAAAATAGTAAAAACATTGGTTTTTCAAGAAAAGTGTTTTCCTCTTGCATTAGTCAAAAGCATTTTTTAAAATTATTTTTTAACTAAAATTTCTGAAGTTTCAAGGTGCAATTACGATTTCTATTTAAACAGAAATGCTAAAAATATTCTTAATCAATCTTTTTACATGAAAAATCAATTATCGGACCTGCTTTTGTTTTCAATAAGAAAACTGTCTCAAGAAAAGAATAACGAAAACATTGCATGTGTGCACATATCATTTATTTTTAAGTTTGATGCACATAGAATTTTTATTTCTATCCTTATAATAAGAAAATTGCGTAAAACATTAATGAAAAAATGCTTTCAGAGGTTTAAAATAAATTCCCTAACGTAATGTGATTTTGAATGAGTTCTCATTCTTCGGGATTATTTATTTCCAACAATGACCCAAAGTTTATTAAAAGCACAACTAAAAAACAATGTGTGAAATTAAATAAATATAACTCCAGTGCCATGCTTGTACACAGAAAGTTTGAAATTAAAAAACATAAAACATAACGCAGTTTTGTTTCCGTAAGTACTAAAATAAATATGTAATAACATTAGTAAATAATCTGATCCTCAGGATTAAAAAAATAAAAAATATATATCTTATTTCCTTTCTCATTTTATTTTCCGCTTCGATAAGTTTGCAAACTCATTACGTCCAACTAAAACTCCTCGCTGATTGTTTGTGTTGATTTTTTTATGATGTTGAATAACTGCGCTCTACGCAAAAGCTTTATGTTGAATTGGAGAGAAAGATTAATGCTCTCTCTATTTTCGCTTTGAACCGTTCTTGGGATAAAAATGATAGCAGCAATTATTAACGAATATTAATTTCTAGAGGCATAAATTCTGCATTAATGGCTTCGGGTACATCACTGTGATTACACTTTTATACAGAAGTAAAATTTTATCGTGTCTTCTGCCATTACTCAGTTAAAATTATCAATTGCAGTAATTTAATCACTTGTGATTTTTATCTGCAACTTAAGGGGCCATTTGACTTCCCTAATGGACTTTTTATTGCTTCAATAATGCAGAGATGGGAGCTCTGTTTAAAAATCGAACCGAACTCAGAAGGAAGAATAAATAACATGAAAACGTCTAGTTTCAAAACTTTACTATTTAATGGGATTTTTCATGTTGTTTTCTACAAACGTAAATTTTGAATGACAAAACTATCTTTTTAAAAATAATTTAATTTTATCCTTATTGCAAGCATGCTGAAATAAAAACACGAATTCAAATGCCGTTAGTACATGCCCATTAATTTGAATAAATAATTTATAGCATTCGCAAACAAACTGATTCAAATGTGATTTGATTTGATCATTTTAGAAGGGGACTTCTATTCATTGATAACTAAATCATAACTAATAGTTAGCCATTAAGAGAATTCCCGTTGTAATTTGTCACATTTTATTAGAGTTTTAAAGTAAACTTGGATTCGTTTCCCGTATTTATGCTCGAGACGACAAAAGAGCTTTACATTCTGAATTTTTGTTTTTTTGTACTTAACGTTGTGCATTCGGGTCTTGCTTCTGTCGTGTTATTTTAAGGAAGTCTAATTTAAAAGGTTTATTATTAAAGAGTTTGGTTCGTAAAATTTTGTAGATTTCAATTTATTTATCAAGTTATTTCTTCTAATGCCCGTCTGTACTACCTTAGGAAGGTAACGCACAGTATCTACAAATTTTTAATTTTTTATTTGTTTGCAGTTTGGTCATCTAATGCAGTGTTTCTTAATTTTTTTCGAACGGCGGACTGGTAAATAAGTGCAAAAAATTTTGCTGACGGGAATGTTTTCTTTCTTTTTTTTTTTTTTTGACTTTCTTTCTACTTTTTTAACAAAGAAGAAAAAACTTTAGGCTTTAAAGATTTAATTATGTAAGTTATTTGTAAATACTTTATTGTAATTGACTTTACTTCAAATATGTAGCAAAGATGAGTAATTATTTTGATTGCTATACTCATGGAAATTAGCCTTGCAAAAGAATTAAAAAAAAATATATATAAACTAACCATAAAAATAATGTTAAAAGTTTCGTACAACATGCTTGACTATTTATTTATTTATTCTTCATTCATTCTTTTGACAGTAACTAATGTTACGCAGATATGTAAGAATCTCTGAGGACCGGTCAACATTTGCCAAGGACCAGTGCCGGTCCGCCAGATCAGTGGTTGAGAAACGCTCATCAGTTGCATTTTAGCGTTATTTACAAGCTTGCTTATTTGTTTCCTGCTGAAAAAAAAATCATAAAAATACGTCAAATTCCAGAATTTCTCAATTGTTAGTATGGAGTTCAAAACGCGGTTTTAAAATTGTCTCGTAACCTCTTTTCTGCAGATACTGCGTTTTACATTCGAACGACATTATAATGTATTGAAGCAAGGGAGTGCCAAAATTTATTTATTTAAAAGCTAGAAATGTCAGAGTATAAACTAGAGAATCACATCAAAATCTCAAAGCACCATTTTACTTTACCAAATAGCAATGAAATTATGGAGAAGTATTTTGAAGTTACAATGATATAATATTTAAATGCAAAGAAATGTGCTTTTGAATATAAATAAATTCAGCAAAAGTCTTTTGACAAAGTCTGATTTATCCATATATACAATGCCTTGTAGATACATATATCTGCATAAAAAAACGCATTCCCAAACACCTGCGATGTTTTCCCCTACATTATACGGAACCAAAACTTTCATCGTTTATTAAAACTAATAGGCATTTTGGTGGAAATTCATCTGAATACCTGACTGTATGTAGTGGTGCTCACATCCCTAAGATCAAGAGCACATCCCCCCCCCCTAAATATCGCGACGATCCCCAAAAGTAAGAGCCCGCTCCAAAAATGAGAAAAATACCCCTCAAAGCACCCCCGCCTAAAAATTTCAATGGCGCAATCTGCGCCATGACCCCCCCCCCCTCCCTTAGGTGGGCACCCCTACTATGGGAACTAAACATTAAACTGTACTTAAAAGTCGTTAAAAAGACTAAAGCTATAAATGCACAATTGGTTACAGAGTTTTTTGTTTTTCAAAATGCTCTCCACCTGTATTGTTTTTGCAAAGCACATTTATCTACATATAAAGTCGCATTCCCAAACGCTTGCGATATTTTCTCTTACTTTTTACCCAACCAAAACTTTAATTGTTTGTTAAAACTAACAGGCATTTTGGTGGAAAATCATCTGAAAACCTGACTGTATGTAGGGGTGAACATCTCCCTAAAAACAAGCCCCCCTCCCAAAATGTCGCAAACACCCCCAAAAGCAAGAGCACCCTCCAAAAATGAGAAAAATATCCATCAAAGCACACCCCCCTCCCTAGGTGGGGACCCTTGCTGAATGAATTAGACATTAAACAGTACTTAAATGTCGTTAAAAATACTAAAGCTTTTCATGCACAATTGGTTACAGTGTTTTCTGTTTTTCAAAATGCTCGCTACCTGTCTTGGTTTTGCAAAGCACACTTATCTATCTATCTATCTATATATATATATATATATATATATATATATATATATATATATATATATATATATATATATATATATATATATATATATATATATATATATATATATATATATATATATATATATATATATATATATATATATATATATATATAATACCGCATTCCCGAACACCTGTGGTAATTTCTCCTATTTGTTACTCATCCAAAACTTTTATTGTTTGTTGAAACCAACAGATATTTTAGTGAAAATCCATCTGAATAACTGCCTGTATGAACTAGATATTAAAATGAAATTAAAAGTTATTAAACAAAGACTAAAGATATTAATAAATATTGCTTTATATTCGTGTTTACTTTTCATAGTTCTCAACCTGTCTTGTTTTTGTAAAACGCACATATCTACATATGAAACCGCATTCCCAAACACCTGCGATATTTTCTCCTACTTTTTACCCATCCAAAACTTTCATCGTTTTCTGAAGACGACAGACGTTTCGGCGAATCTCCATCTGGATCTTTTAGCCCCCTGGCGGCGTAAACGAGACATCAAGTGATAGATGCAGCTTTTTTGCCGTGATAGATGATTTTTCAGCCTCAAGAAAAGGAAAGAAAAGAGAAGATATTTTCTTATGCTAGCATCTCTATCGCAAAATGCATTAGCCGGTTCGGGTGACACTGGCATGAGTAGGGAAAATGTTTCTGCCCAAGTGTCTGGAATGACATTTTACGTTTGACAGTTGTTTTGAAACGGATGCAGATTCGCTTTCGTTTCTAAGTCAATTGCTTCTTTATTTTTTTTCTTTAACTCAGAGCTGCGATCCTGAGAATACCTGTGGATGAAATCAGTTTTGATCATAGAGTAATAAATAAAGATTTGAATAAAATTTATTTCGAAATCAAATTTATGGAAGTTTAGTACAGTCTAGCCACGGATTGTATGGCATTGTCAAACAGCCAGTCAAGACGGGTCTATCTGAATGAGGGATGGAAAAAAAGTTTGATGCGCGTGTTCTGCTTACATGAATGAAATTCAGCTTAATGAAGAGGCTAACATACATCTTGCAAAAGCTGAAATCCCTGAAAACTAGTAGATGCTTCCGTTTCCGACTGTAAACCGTATGTGTGTCTTTCCATACAATCCGTGGTCAGACAGTAATATCAAGGATAAGCTTGAAAATTTAGAGATTCTGAGTGGCATCAACTCGTGGAAGAAACGTTTTAAGGAAAGATTTTATTGCTGCTAGCATGAATTCTTAAGATTTCGTTTCTACTAACGATTAGGGTTCCTTTTCATTTTTTCCTGTTTCAAGTTGATTTTGATGTAGAATTTTTGGCAATCGCCTAGGAATTTAGTAAGATTACATTTAAAGAATCTCCTAGACTCCTAAAAGACTCCTAGTGGGGTCTAGTTGTGCACCTTCCCTTTTGGTTGCATTCGGGTGTTTCTAAGGGGGTCTTTTTCCCTTTTTTGGTGGGAAATCATTGTTGATTCCGATGTTAACTCAAGTGGTGTAACAATTTCGCGGACACTTGGTGATATATATAATGCGACAAATTTGGCGATTTTTTTTAATTTTTTTTTTCATCAAGTTTCCATTTGCCCACTTTTGGTGATATTCAGAGAGTAAACTATTGAATCACATTAAAATTACCAATAATGGGAAAATGACTTTAAATTGGAGTAAAAGGAAGTCATGTGAGGCACACATCAGCTCGTTTCTATCATTTTAAATTATTATTGCTGTTAGTTCTTGTTTTAAGCTGCAATTGACTAGAATAACTCAATAGACAACTCTATGGAAAAGAGTAGCAAAAAGAAAGAAAATATTCAGCAAATAAATATATGAATTTAAAATAATAGTAAGGAAAAATTAACAGTTGACATGGAAAATCTAAATCAATGCTTTCTAGAAGTCATTTAAAATGTGTAAGCAACATTTTTGTATTGAAAATAAATTTATTTAAGAAAGTAAATGAAAAAAATATTGAAAAATATTTTCTACACATGTTTCAGAGTTACAAAGATCTCATTTTTAATGCAAAATGCGTGAGCGAATATTTCGCAAACCCTTAAAAGCAGAAGAATTGTGTTATACTACGCGTTATTTCAAAATAACTAAGTTTCGGAATTATACGTTGCCTAGCAATGGGTACCAAAATGGCCAAAAACGTTTTTCCAGCAAAACTTGAAAAAATGAACATGTACTTCTTGATGCAAAGTAATTTTTGTTAACATTGAAAAACTTATGGAAACAAAATTTCATAACTCCTCTATAGAGCAAAAATATAATATTTCCGTGCTGCAACAACACCTCCAATGCATGCAAGAATGACAAAGATCCAAAGACTAACACCATAAACCAAGTATGTAAGCCGCTTCATATCATAAAATAGCCAGCGGCATTAATTCGAAATTTATTGGAGTGCAACCTTAGCCTTTACAATACCTTTAATGCTTCGTGCTTTCTCCTTTTTTACTCCACTCCAGACCACAGTTTGAAGAGAGTTAAAATAAAAAAGATATTTTCTGAGGCTATAAATGGTTTCCGCCCGTAACGTTACCTCATCATCTCAACCTTTAGATACACAGGTATTGTAATAAAAAGAGAAGTTTCTCGAACTACTAAGTGCTATTTCTCTTCCCTATCGCAAAGGTGTAACGGAAATTTCTCTCTATTCGTTTTTCAAGTGTAGTATGTGCTTAAAGGGAGTTGTTTCAATACATTCTCTTATGTTCTTTTCTCTTTTTTTGCTTCGTGAAATTTTCTTGCGTTATTGAATAATATTTTATCGAGTATTTTTATGAACGGATCGGTATTCTTTGATGTTTTTTCGAAAGCAAAAGTTATATTTCTTTTTTTTTTTCGTAGCGCAGTCATTATTTTAATAACAGTCGATATTTATTTTCCTCTCTTTCGATTTAAATAATGAGATTACAATTAATTTGAAAGTGAATTTCATCTAAGTAGATATTCAATTGCAAGCTTTATTAAAATCTCAAAGTACGAAGATGAGTTTTAACAGGCTGCTTTCATAAACTTTATTATTAGAATTTTCTATCAATGTGTAATGTGTTTTTAATTGTGAAAGATATTTTTTAATAATAATGATAATAATAATAATAGTAAAATGGTAATGCAAAACAGTTATGGTAAAAATAATAAACTAGTAATAATATTTATAGTAAAATGGTAATTCTAAAAGTAGTAAAATAATAATTACAATAATAGTAATATTAATAATAATAATTATTATTATAATAAAAATAATATTTAATTGTATTCAATACTGTCATGATAACGTTATTATTGTTGTTTAGAAATTTATATCATGAGCACTTTATCACTTATATAAACATTACATCATTTATTTGTATCTTTAGATACACAGGGATGTATTAAAAAGATAAGTTTCTCGAACTACTAAGTGCTATTTCTCTTCCCTATCGCAAAGGTGTAACGGAAATTTCTCTCTATTCGTTTTTCAAGTGTAGTATGTGCTTAAAGGGAGTTGTTTCAATACATTCTCTTATGTTCTTTTCTCTTTTTTTGCTTCGTGAAATTTTCTTGCGTTATTGAATAATATTTTATCAAATATTTTTATGAACGGATCGGTATTCTTTGATGTTTTTTCGAAAGCAAAAGTTATATTTCTTTTTTTTTTTTCGTAGCGCAGTCATTATTTTAATAACAGTCGATATTTCATTACCTCTCTTTCGATTTAAATAACGAGATTAAAATTAATTTGAAAGTGAATTTCATATGAGTAGATATTAAACTGAAAGCCTTATTAAGATCTAAAAATACAAAGATGAGTTTAATCAGGCTGGTTTCATAAAGTTTATCATTAGAATTTTCTATCAATGTATAATGTGTTTTTAATGTTAAAGATATTTTTCAATAATAATAATAATATTAGTAAAATGGTAATGCAAGGAGTTATGGTAAATTTAATAAACTAGTAGTAATATTTATAGTAAAATGGTAATTATAAAAGTAGTAAAATAATAATTACTTCAATAATAATAATAATAATAATAATAATAATAGTAATAATAATAATAATAATAATAATTTTAATAATAATAATAATAATAATAATAATGATAATAATAATAATAATAATAATGATAATAATAATAATAACATTAAGTGCGTATAACATTATCATAATACATTTATTATTTTTGTTACTAAGAAACTTATATCTTAAAAACTTCATCACTAAAATCAAAGTTATATCATAAAATAATTGGCTTTCATTTTTAAATTTATAATGTGATGCCCAAAATTTCTAATGTGGTACATTGAACATTTGAAACGTAATTCAAAATTGATTGTCTATCAAAGAAGAATTGATTAATGATGCATATTAAGTATAAACAATGGTTGCAATTTCTAGTAAAATACAACATATTACTTGTATATTGTGCAGTGTATTCCGATATGACCTCCATTAAAATGAAAACTTACAATGTTATACTTTATACACGTGCACTAAATAGGTTTCACCTAAAAATTGATGATATAGCCATCTAGTTTCAATGACGTTTTTAGAAAAAAAATAGTCATTTGCGGTAAAAAGGTAAAAAATAAAGAGACGACGCTATATATGCGCAAATTTGCAACAAAAAAAAATACACACACATTTTTAGGAGTTCCAAAAAAATTCTGTTTTAGACTCTTGTCGGTTATCTTTTCTCCCATAAGCTCACATATTTCACATTGAAAAAGGGGTTCCTTAGAGCTTCAAAACACGTGTTTACAACATTGTGATTTTGTATAGTTTTCTGATTAAATTTTGCAATAAATTGTGACACAGGAAAAGATAATTGATTTGACACAAAAAATTTACTTTGCCCGTGTTATAGAAATTTGCAAAATGCTAAATTAAATTATTTTCGGCATAATGCATATTATTTGGGGCAAAACAGCCCATAGCAAAAATGTCCATGCTGATATTGAAACTGCAAAATCTGCTTTAAACATAGATAATGTACCGTTTTCGTTAGTACTTTAAAGAATTTCAAAATCATAAAGAATTGTTATAAAATTCACTCCGATGTCACATTTCCTACGAAATTTCCCTTATCTTTATCAATTGATTTTTTGTCAGCACTAACCACCTGCGTCACTAAAAGAGCAGATTTTTAGTGACAGTTTTTTATGTAACACTCATTTTCTTGGAAGATTAGGCAATTTTAATTCTTCATTCGCCCAGAAAAGAAATCTTTTATCACCGTTTTCCTTCAGGTTAATGGATTGAGAATCGATACTAGCCTAGGTCGAATAATGGAAGTATTTTAGACAATGAAAGATGCATCGAAGCTAACACTTTTTATGTGGTCAGTCAGTATTATATTTTGGATTTAAAAAATGTTTAGTGAGTCAAATGTTCTTTTTTACTTCCTTTTACAAAAAAGGAAGTATTGTATTCGCGAAAAAAATTTGACACGAAAATCGGCCTTAATTTCCATTTTGCTCACCCCCAAATGAATGAGTTTTTTTTTTTTTTTTTTCGACCCAACCACACGTACATATGTACATAAGAACATATAGACGCCCGAAATATCCATTTTGAAGTTTCACGAGTTAATTACAACGAATTTTCGCGTGACGTCTGTATGTACGTATGTATGTGCGTATGTGCGTATGTGTGTATGTATGTTGCATAACTCAAGAACGGTATGTCCTAGAAAGCTGAAATTTGGTACGTAGACTTCTAGTGGGGTCTAGTTGTGCACCTAATTTTTTGGTTGCATTCGGGTGTTTCTAAAGGGGTCCTTTGCACCTTTTTAGGGGGAATTCACTGTTAATTTCGATGCAAACTCAAGTGGTATTATAATTTGGCAGACACTTGGCGATATATCGCCAGTATTTTGGTCGCCAAGTTTTGTCGCCAACTAATTATTATTCTTTTTTTTTAATCTGGTTTTAATGTGGCAATTATTGGTGATATTTAGAGAGTTAGAGAGGGAATCACATTAAAATTGCAATAACAGGGAAATGACATTTAATTGGTGTAAAAGGAAGTCATGTGATGCACACATCAGCTCGTTTACTCTAAGCAATCTTAAAGGGGCTACATTTCGTGTTACAGTCGTTTCAACTGTGCTTGGAGAACTGTTTACTTTTTAACTTGACGTTAAGAGAGAATTAACCTTTTCCTCACAGTCTTATTGCGGTCTTTGCTTTAACTTTATTTCTAATTCTATTTTTCATTAGTTTTAAATGACTTGATACTAATTCGGCACTTTTTTTTAAATACTTAAATGGAGTTTTGAAAGTTGTTTAGTTTAATTATAGAATTATGTTAAAGCAGATTTTGATATATAATTAAGTTGGTTTTTTTCTGTTTTTCATTTGATGGAATATTTTGCTTTTATTTGCTCATTTTAACTACTAGAGCCTTGTTCCTCAATTAATCGAACTTTTAGTTGTGTTTATTGGCCTGTTTTAGTTTTAAATTCCTTTAAAAACAGAATTATTACTTGTACAACACGGTTTCGCTATTACACGGTAGAAAATTTGCGATTATTATAACACGATTTCAATATTACGGACCGACCCTTGAATTTAATTTTTCATAGTTTTGATATAACACGAATGTTATCTTTAAAAAAGATGGAATTTTATTTTTGTTCAACCCATTCTGTTACTGTTTCATAACTCTAGCAAGTTGTTTCTTTGTTTTTAAGAAACTTGGTTTCGATGTAGCCTTGTACACATCCCTTGATTTACATTATATCGAAGTCTCGTATAACACGGTTTCAATACAATACGGTACATATTGGCATAATTTTTACTATGTACTTGATTTATCAGTGTAAAAAATAAGTTACAAACGCCTTATTAAAAAAGTCTCGTATAACACGGCTTCGATATTACACGAAACGAATTGACCATGCTATACGAGGGACGCCTATAACCCTGGAGAAGTCGCGTTTCCTTTTGTTACGCTAGTGCTCGCGCTTCGGTATTTTCCTCGCCGTAGCGATTCGTGAAACGAAAGCAGAAGAAAGGAAGAGCCGGGGAGAAAATGACACTTGACTAGGATGGCGCGCTATTGGTCTAAATGACTAACATACATTTCCAAAAGCTACGCAACCTTGAAATACCGAAAAAAATTCTCAGAACTAAGTGTGTGGGCTGGGGAGAGTCTGATCTTCAGCTACACAGATGGGCCCCATTATTAGAATAAGGGGTGGTGGGATAGAACGAAATCTCTGACAACGGGCGGGGAATCGACCGAAGCGTGACTTCTCTAGGGATAATCTTTTTTATTATAAAATATGCACACAATTATATACGCGAAGTTCAATAATACTTCTGTATGCATAAACATATACGTGATAAATCTGCAACAACATAGTTCTCAGCCTACCAAACGTTAGTCAAAAGCTAAAATTTCAAAGGACTCTTTTTTTCAATGTCAAAATCTTCTCTGTTTTTAAACTTTGTCAAAACATATATTCAAATCATATCATATCTAATGCAATTAATAATAAGATAAATAGTCGTATCCAAATCGCAACACGCGTAGATTGTACTACTATCGTGATTTAGTACTTTCAGTTAAAAAACGAGCTGATGTGTGCAACACATGACTTCCTTTTACTCCAATTTAATGTCATTTTCTCATTATTGGCAGTTTTAATGTCATTCAATTTTTTACTCTCTAAATATCCCCAACAGTGGCTAAATTGAAACCAGATTTTTTTAAAAAAGGGGGAAAAACAATTAAAAAAACGCCAAGTTGGCGGCAAAACTTGGCGATTAAAAGACTGGCGATATATCGCCAAGTGTCCGCCAAATTATAACACCACTTGAGTTTACATCGAAATTAACAATGATTTCCCCCCAAAAAGGTGTAAAAGACCCCCTTAGTAACATCCGAATGCAACCAAAGTTTAATTGAGAAGGTGCACAACTAGACCCTACTAGGAGTCTACGCACCAAATTTCAACTTTCTAGGTCATTCCGTTCTTGAGTTATGCGACATACATACACACATACACACATACGCACATACATACGTACATGCAGACGTCACGAGAAAACTCGTTGTAATTAACTCGGGGATCGTCAAAATGAATATTTCGGGTATATGTACGTTCCTTAGGCATATATCCAAATGTGATCGCGTTGAAAAAAAAACTCAACATTCATTCGGGGGGAGCTTAATGGAAATTAAATCCGATTTTTGATTGAAAATTTTTTCGCGAATACAATGCTTCCTTTTTTGTAAAAGGAAGAAAAAAAGGAAATTAAATTTAAATATGGATTATAAAATGTTAGACAGGTGAAACTAGTTTTGTATCCGTCGATATAGAATTCAATTTCATTATTTTCGACGCATTAAATTACTTTTTGAGGAATAGTGATGGAATTTATTTGTTTCACTTCATTTATAAACTATATTACTCGCATGATATACCATTAAAAGAATTTAGGATTTTCTATTAAAAACGGGAGTTAATTTAAATGTATGACAAATATACTTTAAAATTTATCTCTAAATATTGATTAAGCGAGATGCACTTTGTATTGTCAAGAGCTAATTTTGTTTCATTACTTTAGACATCTTAAATTTGAGGGAAAAAAATGAGCGAGAGTTGCTTCCTAAATGAATTTTTTTAAATGTAGATGCCTTAGCAATAAATCGATTCAACGTTTCAAATGCGGTTACGTAAAGGTTTTTTTTTTTTTTTTCTGGTGTCAGTGTTACTGGATAATCAACATATGGTGGCTATTGTATGTGTAATTCTTGATTGAAATGAGTGGGAGCGTGATACTCCTACTTATCAATGAAACAGAATTGCATTATGAAACTCGCCATTGAAACATTTAATGGTGATAAAAGCCGCCTGCTTTAAAATGCACTTTGAAATTGTTAGAGCGTGTAACAATGTAAGTGATAAAGCTACATATTTAGATTAATGGAAGCGAGAATAAAACTCATTTTAAGCATGTTCAATCAAGCGACAGAACAATAATTATTTTTGAATAAATGCATATTTTAACTATGTGATTGTTATTTGCCAAATATGCAAACGCGTCTAGAAAATTGTGCACAAGTTTTTAAAATTATCCTTTTTGTAGTAGTATATTCTTAGTCATTTTTTAAATATGGCTTTCCAGTACAATGCATTGATAAGAGATATAATGGTGGGAGTGAATACTTTCATTCATGAAACCGAGACCAAAGGTCATGTGATAGATTACTTTCATTCATGAAACCGAGACCAAAGGTACGTGATAGATTACTTTCATTCATGAAACCAAGACCAAATGTTACGTGATAGATTTTAAAGCAATGCATTAGAAGAAATCAGGTTTATTTCTTTTATTTCACACAAAACACGCCAACCATTCGTCGTTCGTGAATAGAATGACTTGGGTCTTTGGGTCAGCTTTTACTAAGACAATAATTAGACTTGCTCCCTCCATTTTAATTCCTGCTCTAAAGTTCAACGTCGTTTTTCCGGACTAACTGAAATCAAAGGCAATCCGAATGACCTAAATTCCGGATAAACCGGGTAGTATTGGAGACAAACAAAGCAATTTCTGAACTAAACAGACTTACAATTATTTATGACAAAATAC
Organism: Uloborus diversus; assembly: GCF_026930045.1. Lineage (NCBI taxonomy): Eukaryota > Metazoa > Arthropoda > Arachnida > Araneae > Uloboridae > Uloborus > Uloborus diversus. The sequence continues at coordinate 18,919,784 of NC_072736.1, read as the reverse complement.
AATATTTTGCAGCAATAGAATATTTTCACAACAACCACAACGAAATTAAAAGAACATGAATCATATCTGCAAACAGTCGCACATATGTGCCCTCATATGAATTTATACTATTAGTTTTTGGCGTTTTTCCTCCAAGGGGGATGACGCAATCGAACGCTTTCTTCGTTATGCGTGCCTGCGATATCTAAGGAAGTAATATGTGGAATCAAACAAAATTTAGTTCATATTCAGGAACATAGCGAATGCAGGTGCTGGATCATGTTTGGTACCAATATCTCAAACAAGGATTGAGCAATTAAACTTTTTCGTTGCTACTTGTGACTGCTGTATCTGGAGAAGTAATGATCAGAATCGTACAAAATCTAACCGACGACCCTAGTGGTTATGATATTTGATTGAATTTTTGCACCAATAGCTCAAAAAGGAGGGGGGGGGGGCAATCGAACATTCTTTCTCGTTCATTGTTTGTGCTATTTCTCAAAAAGTAATGCTACGTTTTAAATGAAATTTGAAATAAATATACAATAAATGTTTCTCATACAGAAATAGGCGCTCATTCAATTTTGACACTGATCGCTACAAGGATAGCCGATTTTTTAGCATCATTTGCTGTAATGATAGTACAAAATGTCACCTGCTCGAGAAAGCATTTCTAGCAATTTTACTGTAGGAGAATAACCCGAAAAATTGTAATGATTTAGAATTTAAATGTGTTGTCATCTTCTGTTTGTTGTCAAATAAAATGTTCGTTTTCTACTAAGCAATGCTTTTGAAACTATTTTATTAATTTTTGCTTTTTTTTAATTCGATTTGTATGTGGATATTTTGATTACTTGGAAATGCGCACGGAAATCGACATTTACGTAAGTAACTTTGTTTTAGTAATCCTGCTATTTCATGGTAGCCCTATGCAAATAGAGTTTTCCCTATTCTTGGTTACGTATGCAAAGGAAAACATTCCTCGCGCAAGTACCGGTGCCAAAAATTTAACGACAATGAACTATGATCACTAATTTTCCAATTATCGAAATCTTTCCGCTTTTGCAAATGGCAAATTCGTAATAGCGGTTACATGAACATGTATACTTTAGATCCAAGAGTTCATAGTGTAGAAATTGACGAAAGTTTCTGGACAGTCACAGCGTACTTGTTAAATGTGTTTATCTTAATCATAAATCAAGCATGTTGTGATGAACAGTATGGTCAGGTCAACATAACAGACAGTCATAAGTTTGGATTTAAATAATAAGTCCTTTATTACGGGTAAAGTAAAACGAATGTTGCTGTGGCTCATGAATACGGTACAAACACCCAATGTTACCAAAGTGAATGTTATGAGTCAGTTGGTATTTACAAGGCAGTGATGGAAGGTATAAACAGCAACCACGAGGTCAGCTGGTGTTGCATGTTCATTTGAATTTAATAAGGTTGTAGATCTAAAAATAAAGAACTTTTGCACATTTGGAAGAGATAAGAGAAATTTTATCTTTTACTCATCGATTCCTCATCCTGTTTGTTATTGGGTATCATCAGATTTTTCGGGGGGGGGGGGTTGCTGGGGGTCGGTCTTTTTTTCGAAATTGAGCAAATACAAATATAGTGAACTAATTTAGAGGATCCAGAAGCATCCAAAAGAAACACAGATTAAAAAGTCTAAATTCATTAAAAGGCTCAGAAAGTTGGGTTACCTTGAGACTGATGTCCTTAGCATGTCTGGTGCCATTATTCTACTAAAATTCTGGACGTAGTTTAGATTTATAGTCTGAATACTATCTTAAGCACTATCAGTGGCAATAAGAACAAATAGTGTACACTGTAAAAACGATTCAGAAACGTTCCTGCAATATAATGGGCAGCTGATGTGCCCAATTTCAGCCAGTAACATATCTCGCAAAAACCTGGAACGTTTTCCGCTAACATTCAGTAACTTTCCTGAAATTATTCTGGAAGTCTCCTGAAATATTCAGAAATCTTCCCATTTAAAGCCAGTAGCTTCTCTGGAACTTTCGAATAAACTTATATAGGTTTAATATAACAACTAAGCACCTTCCTGAGTTATCAATGGAGCTTCACAAGAAATACTGCAAGCATGGCCAAAGCTAAGGCAGAATTGCAAGTAAGTACCGAGAACTGGGATTTCCTGCAATTCTTGCAAAGACACGTAGTTCATGGACTTTTCGCTCCCTTTGGGGGGTTAAACAGTCTGGACGGGCCGTAATCGAACTAAAGCCGATACAACTTAATAAAATACGCCCTGTTTATTTTTAAACTGGGAGCTAAAAATATTTTTCACACCAGTGAAAAGTCTGCATTCGTGCGACTTGTAGCAATTCAGGAAACTTTTGGACAATGATACTTGATTTTTCCGGGAAGTGTACGAAAAACATTAAAATCCCGAGACGATACACGAAAATACTCAATAACGTTTTGGAATTTTTTTACAGTGTAGAAACAATTCCCAATACATGAAAAATGGTTTTTGCCAGTGTAATATCGACATTGATCCATTGAAATGAAATGACTTGCTGACAAGTGCGTAAATCACGTAATTCTGAAGTAACAGCAAGTCACTCGTGCTAACAAAAAATCCTTTATCATCGTTTTTTTCCCTTCTGAAATATGGATTAACAGATCGATTCATTACTTCAGATTGGAGATTGTATCGGAAACGGCAAGTGTTTTTGACAGTGATAGACACTTTCAAATAGATAACATGCTTAGCTGATATCGTGTTTATTGACGTTCATTTAGGTTTTTTATTCAGTTTTCTTGGTTTTTGTTTCACAGTTCTTAAGCATTGTCTTTAATTACGGTGTTAAAATATAGATTTTATGTATCAAGAAAATGATGATTTGAAACTTACTTTTTTTTTCTTTCCCGTCAAAATTTTGCTTTTAGCTTGTATTATTACGCAACATAATCATTGCAGTTGTTTCAAAAAAATCCGTAGGGCACGAAGAAAAATGTATAAATATGAACATTTGTCGGAGTTTTTTTGCGCGAAATACATTTTATCATTATCAATGTTTCTGAAAGCATAACGTATCTTTGCAAATCATAATTTACAATTTCATGCTTGATATGAACATTTTCAGTAGCCCTGTCAAATATCAGTCCCAACCATCTGTTGAAGTTTTCTAATTCGATTAAAGTCTTCCGATACAAGTATGAAAAAGTTCCTTAAATCCGCGAAACACGTGTTTACTATTTCTTATAATGATTAGGCATTAATTATGTTTGACATTGTTACTTGGTTGTGAAAAGGTATTTGTTCATTTCTTCTTTACTTATCATTGCACCTTTCACTAAACTTAACTGCATGGCATATTACGTATTCATGTTTTTTAATCACATTAATCAAAACAAATGATCGTATTTTGTTCAACCAGCATTAACTTTTTACATTTTCCTAATTTTGAAAATATTACGTTATTCTGTGTCGTCTTCAAAACGTCGCTTTCTGTGCGTGTGACTCGTTAGAGCAGCTATGTAGACTATGTACTTCTAAAAATACTTAAACTGGAAAAAGATTGTGAATCAAATTCATTTTCTTTCACAGGCTATGTGATATCAACAGAAATCAATTTTAAATTAAATGAAATTAAAAGTCGCAGATCTGAAAAATAGCGAACATGTCGCTTGACCCAAACCTTTTTGTTTCTCAGCATTGTGTGTGTGTATGGCTCAAGTTTTCAAGAAGACGAAACTTATAGGGAAATCAAAAATATATTCTTCTCAAAAATTTCAAAACTGCTTATATTTCTGGTGACGAAATTTTCCAATTGTAATCTTCAACTTTTTTCCCTTGCTCCAACGTTTGACGCTTTTTGCATTCAACTAAATGTATTTACAGTCAATCACCATGCCACCAGAAGCCTCTTTAGTATGAGACTAATGGTATCTTTTTATTTTCTTCCTTTGCTCCAACGTTTGACGCTTTTTGTATTCAACTAAATTTATTTACAATCAACTAAATTTATTTACAATTTACCTTACCACCAAAAGCCTCTTTACTATTAGCCCAATAGTGTTCTTCAAATTTCTTACTTTGCTGTAACGTTGTATTCATTTAAATTTATTTACAATCAATTACTTCACCACCAAAGATCTATTTCTTCTTACTATATTTATGGTTTTGCCTCATAGTTTCAGTATCCAACAGATATCATTTTAAAGGGCTGAAAAAAATAGGTGTATATGTATATAGTGTTCAAAGCTTTCCTTCGGATGAAAATATTACAGCAGGAATAAGTAACTGAAGGGAGTTAGTCCAAACATTGACTTAGAAAATGCTGAGACAAAGATCTCAAGTCACATGGTTCAACTTCAATGAATGGAAGACAAGTTTTTCGTGAAACGAGTGGAAGAAACCAGATTGCTTCCAATTTTTTACTTTCAAATAAATCACGTGGCTTGGGATACTTGCTTCAAGAATTGCTCTTCAAGAATTTTATTCTTTCTCTGTAATGAAAATGCATTGCAGCTGTAAATGCGAAAGACAGTTTCTAAGGTAAAATGCAGATGTATTTTTATTTTCAATTAATTTACAATCAAACATTTAAATTTATCATTACCTTTTTCTTACTATAAAATTAAGATCAAATTTGTAGAGGGATGCAGAAAATTTTTTCTTTCGGACGAGATATAAGAGATGTAGCTACACAAAATCTCTACACTCTGTTTTAAATACGTTTCCTAAAAATTGAAATTGAAACTTTGAAATGTGAGTAGGGAAAAACGTATTTTACGCTATCCCTTTTGCTGATCAAAGTGGTGTCTAAAAGCAATTAATTTGTTAGCGAATATTTAAATTTATCGATGAGTTTTCTAACTATAAAATTAAATGCAACTATATAGTGGAGGAGCAAAAGAATTTCTCTTAAGCGAGAGATAGTGTATCTCTACGAAATCTCCAATCTATTTCAAAAACTTTTACTCAAAATTGAATCAAAACTTTAAAATCTGAACAGAGAAAAAATATCGCTCTCTTTCCTTTTGTTGATCATAGTGTCTAAAATCAATTCATTTGCTAACGAAAATTTAAATTTTTCCTTAAGTGTTTCTTATTTTTAAATTAAATCCAACAATGTATTGGAGGCGCAGAAGACATTTTCTACTAAGCGAGACATAAGAAATGTAGCTGTACAAAATCTCCACACTCTATTTCAAATACTTTTACTCAAAATTGAAACAAAACTTTGAAATCTGAGCAGAGAAAAATGCGTCTCACTCTCCTTTTGTTGATCAAAGTAGTGTCTAAATTTCTCCAAACGCAACTGTCAGACCGAAGCAAATCCACGATCTTGCCCAAATCCCAAATCCCCTCACCCAAGAGAAGCACTGTAAGAAAGTTGTCTCGTAGACACTTTCTCCCAAGAAGAAATATTCCAACCTGATAAAATGTCGTGAAAAATCCCCATAGTTTCTCTCATGTATAGAACAAAAATTCGATAAGTGTGAAATCGCCTGCCTAAGTATCCAGAACATTGCAAAAGTGAAGCGAAGAAAGGGATTGGGGTTTTATAAACGAGGTTTTTGAAAAATGGTTGGTTTTGTCTTTTGGAAAAGTAGGTAGTATAGTTTCTGAAATATTTTATTTTTGATAGCTTAAAATCAATATATTTTTTGTTTTTTTAATATTAATTAAAATGTCAGGTTTTGATAGTAATGCCTTCAAAAACTCGGTTTGATTGCCGTTACTTAGTAATTAACATGATTATGCATGTTTTTCATTCTTTGTAATGTATCTCTCTAGATGTTCAGTGGCGAATTTACTACTAAGTGTTGCAATTGTGAGGGGCAACTGACGACCTAGTAGTCTCAAAGGGGAATCCGAAAAATCTCTTACAAAGTATCTTATGTAATGGGGTTGTTTCCTTCAGTAAAAAGTAGTACTTTTTGTCACTGAAATTGATAGAATAAGCAAAAAAAAAAAAAACATGGATTCAGAAAATACTTTTATTTTCCCAACAGTTATTTTTTAATTCATTTTTTAAAATGTCCCATTCTTCAAACAAGGCGTGGTCTTTAAGACGTCACAAATGATGCACTATGGCGCATCTTTGTACCACATTTCCACGTTATGATAATCAAGAAGTCAATTACAATTGCACTCTACGCTTGCTATCAACCATATCGTTGCCAATACACGTGAGTAAAGATGGGAATCAAATATTTTGACCGTGAATGGCGACACTGAATGGCATTTCATAATTTGTGATGTCATCGGCAGAAGCGTTAAACGATGAAAGAGAGTCAATTTAATTTTTTTTTTAATATTTAACGTAAGGAAATTATTAAAAAAAATGACCAGATTCTATGTTTTTAAGCATGCTCTTCTCAAACTACTTTTAAAATTTTGGAAACGACCCCATTGTGTTAATTTTTGTGAAGCCAAAGGGCCACCAAAAATGCATTGCGACGGGTCCCAAAACCTGTAAATATCTTTTTCTGTTCTGATGTCTTTGTGATGTATGATTTAATGCTAAATCGACAACGAATTACGTCATTTCGTTGAAAAAAATATGCATCATTCAAAATTGCTTCAAAGCTGACTTAAATAATTGTGAAAGAACACTACTTCCATCTACTCGTTAACTACCACGGCAGTCATTGATAACTGGCAATGAGCGCTCCGTTCCTCATAAGTCAGTTGTCTGCAACTGACAGAGTACAAAATCGCAATGTGCTATTAAAAAATTTCAGTGTTAGTAATTTCAAGACAGTATCATCAATGTACTTGGGGTTATTCCGGGAGAGCTGGATCACCTTGTGAGATGAACCAGTCAAAAGTGTCGATATTGCGCCTCTCAATAGATGAAACCACTATTTCAATCAGGTACGGAAAAACATTTTGTACGACATGCTGCTGTTTGCTTCTCAAAAAACATAATATTTTTTAGCTAAAAATAATTGTTCCTTTCTTTAAGTCAAATATTTATTTTGAATAATTATGATTTCACAATCTAACGATACCTATATCGTCATCTCAGAGCAAGAATAAGTCATCTAGTCCCAAAAATAACTCTAAGATATCCTGTTGTTGCTCTGAAGCGACGATATATTGTATTAAATGTAATCTTACTGATTTTGAGGTTGTAATGTCAAGCTTAATGTCGACTTCCTAATAACCTAAAATGGTGACATGAAATCCGCAGTGAAAGGTTAGGGGGGATTCTATTTCTCACCCTGTTATTCAGGAGAGATGGACCACATTAAGACGGGATAGATAGAATAATTTTATGCAGGAGAGATGGACCTTGAATAAAACCATGATTTTTTTTTAATATTGACTTTCAAAGAACGGAATTAATAGTAAAGGATAGTATTTTTCTGTTTTTAGAATATGTAAACTACCTGTATTAAAAAAAAGTTTGTAAACACGTGGGGAATAGACTAGTTAATTTGAAATATGCCGTTTAAGTCGTTGAAGAAAAGAATATAAGTGTTTGAAGGTTTACTTAAAGAAATATTATCTTTTTTGAAAAGCTTCATTGTATCTTTAATGTAGATTGAACTGCTTTACAGTTGAATAATAAGCCCGGCAAAGATCATTAAAGAATCTAAAAACGTGATATAAATTATATTTGTGGTAAAAGGAGAAAATATTTCACTTTTAGCACGATGTAATGGCGAGGGAACATTTCTTCTTCTCTATAGTAGTATGAAAGGAAATAGCATAAAATATGAGTTTTTAGATGAAATGCCTCATGTGCCTGAAATGCACAAGTTAAAATGTCACCATAGTCTGTTATGTAAATTCTGATACATTTTAGGATCAGTTAAAAAAATGTAATGAAAATGAACACTCATAAGTATAATGAATGTGCAATTATTTCATTATTTTAGTATGTGGTCCGCCTCTCCTATTCAAATGGTCCGTCTGACCCGGACGACTCCGGGTGAGATGAACCGTATATCAAAAATTTTTATAAATCATAATAGAAATTCCTTTAAAGATATAATCGCCTAGATTAGAATTTTTGTAAGAAATATCATGCACTACATGTACATACAATGAAAAGTAAAATATATGTAAATGTACAGCTTTTAGAGTTTTTTTTTTTTTTTGAAATATTTTTTGAAAGATATAAAAACAACGAATGTTCATCATCACATTTGCACTGCTCGCGTGACCCTACCAGTATTTCCACGTAACTGCGCATGGCAGCTAATGTATTAAGGAGGTATTACAATTATTATGTTTCATTATATGTCTTATAGTTTCAAATAAGTGGGTTTTTTAATATCTGGAAGAAGAAATTAGACTAAAACGGATAAACATAATTGAGAACACAAAATATCTCATATATTAGTTGTTCTTAACGAGAGAGAGCTTCACCTTTGAAAAAACTAAAAGAAATGGGTGCAAGCCAAAAAAAAAAAAAAAACATTTTCTTTGATTTATCTTTGACATGGCTTGACAAGAGCTTTTATTCGCTTTATAATTTGTAGATATCGAGTCACATGGCCCATTACTCTATGTAGCAAGTATACTTTAGCCAAAATAGTGTCGTTACGCGCTGATAGGATTTCAACCCTTCTATTTGAATTTAAACGCTTAGATATAATAAAAATAACCATTATTCTTTAAATTATATTAAACTTAAGCAAAAATATTTTAATGAAATCATTTAGAACACATTTTTAATTTTAACTTTGCTTAAATATAATGATTTTATTTTATCATCGCCATTTTTAGCAGTATTTTTTTTAAAATATTACAATTGCGCACATTTCTTACCTCATAGAAAATTTATTTTGTCTTAAAGTTGCGTACATTTCCTATAGCAAAGATTACTTGTGAATAAACTTATTTATTTATTTATTTTCCATTGCTTCCTATATTGCAAAATAAATTCTCAAATATCACGATGTATTGGAGTTATTGTAGTATACATATTTAGCATAAATAAAGAAAATATGCTACGAAAAACTGAACTTTACGCTAAATTGTAATTTTTAATAATTCACAGAATAATAAAACATAAACCATAGAAATTCTAAAGGACAATATAGAGAACGTTTCAACAAGTATAAGAAAAACTACTCGAAAGGCAGCCGCACTCTTTTAATGCGAAAACTATAATTTTTCACACTTTTTTTTAACATTGAACTCAAGAACGTATTTATAACCATGCAATCAACCCGAACTTGCAAACCCGTGTTCAAATACGGTGAACAAAAATACAGCGGAATGTTTATTCCAACATTCCTTTTCCTTTCAATGCATGTTATTTTAAGAAAGAAAAACCCACAAAAATCTCTACACATTTACCCGTATACAGAATGTGAAAAACAAAAACTCTATAAATCATGCTTCGAAGTGTAAAATCGCAACAAGGGTAAGTAGCCGGAAAGTTGTAGAAGAGGAAAGTTTGAATGGAGATATGGGTAAGTGAAGATTCTTGAAAAATGCGCATTTGTGTCTGCTTTTATTTTAAGGTTGGCGAAGCTTCTTAAAGCGCGCGTCAACTTTTTTTGTTTCGGAAAAGATACATAGTGAGTTTCTATTCTGTAGAGATAATGAAATCGTTAAAGAAATAAAGAAAAATGGCTTCATATTCGTATATATTTTAAACTAATAAAGTTAATGAAAATATTATCAAAATGAAGAAAAATGGTTTCTTATTTGTATATATTCCAATTCTTTTTTTCGGTGAGTCTTCATATTATTAAAATTACATTCTTAACACCATTAATAAATATATAAAATCCTTTCAAATACCTCAAACTTTAAATGCTTTTAATACATCTTGTTTTATAACATTTACTTTGAATTTAAGAAGCATACCATCAATGTCAACCCACTGCTTAATCCTATAAAGTTCAATAATAGGATACTACATTTTACTCATCTTTTTATAACATTTTAGGGCATCATTATTACACTTATTGCATTAAGGGTGAAACACGTTCATCAAATTCTGCCCGAAAAGCTGCGCATTTAAACGTGGTATGATTTTGTATATAGAATATGTGGCAAATATTTGTTCAAAATAATCATGAAACGAAAAAACTGAACTTTATGCTGAATTGTAATTTTTAAAAGCACAGAATAATAAAATATAAATCATAGCAATTCTAAAGGATAATATAGAGAACGTTTCAACAAGTATAAGAAAAACAACTCAAAAGGCAGCTGCACTCTTTTATCGCGAAAACTTTTTTTCACACCTTTTTTTTTTTAACATTGAACTCAAAAACGTATTTATAACCATGCAATCAACCTGAACCTGCAAACCCGTGTTCAAATACGGTGAACAAAAATACAGCGGAATGTTTATTCCAACATTCCTTTTCTTTTCAATGCATGTTACTTTTCGAAAAGAAAACCCACGAAAATCTCTACACATTTACCCATATACCGAATGGGAAAAGCAAAAACTCTATAAATCATGCTTCAAAGTGTAAAATCGCAACAAGGGTAAGTAGCTGGAAAGTTGTAGAAGAGGAAAGTTTGAATGGAGATATGGATAAGTGAAGATTCTTGGAAAATGCGGATTGGTGTCTGCTTTTATTTTACGGTTGGCGGAGCTACTTAAAGTGCGCGTTAACTTTTTTGTTTCGGAAAAGATACAGAGTGAGTTTCGGTTCTATAGAGTGCTAAGTATTGTATCATGATTTTATTACCAACAATTCTGATGAGTACAATTTTCAAATTAATCATTTCCAATATCAAGTTGCGTGGTTTGTTTTCTCGATGTTGCCAATCTGCTAAAACTTAAAACATAAATACATGACATGCCCTTTTTAAGGGAAATAAAAAGGATTGAAATATTTTCTATAGAAATAAATAAGTTATTAAATTAAGTTCAAATGTATCCGTATCTCTGAGGTTTGACAATAGTTCTTGAAGATCTTCTCACCTGGTTTTCCACGGATGCTTGCTGGACATTTGTTTTATGAACCATTTGTTCTGGCATGCTTGAATGTTCTTTATTTATTTCTTGATTTGATCCCTTAGCCAAAGTCGAAGGATAAAAATCTTCCACCGATCTTGTTTCTGAAGAACTATGAAAATATAATCAAAATGAAGAAAAATGGTTTTTTATTTGTATATTTTTCATTTTTTTCGGTGAGTCTTCATAATATTAAAATTACATTCTTAACACCATTAAAAGATGTATAAAATAATTCCAAATATCTCAAACTTTAAATGCTTTTAATAGATCTTGTTTTATAACATTTACTTTGAATTTAAGAAGCATACCATCAATGTCAACACACTGCTTAATCCTATAAAGCTTAATAATAGGATACTACATTTTACTCATCATTTTATAACATTTTCTGGCATCATTATTGCACTTATTGCATTAAGTCGGAAAGACGTTCATCAAATTTGGTCCGATAAAGCTGCGCAATTAAAGGTGGCATGATTTTGTATACAGAATATATCGCAAATATTTGTTCGAAATATTTATGAAACGTAAAACTGAAATGCGAAATTGTAAGTTTTGTAACTTTTCAATATTTAATTTGTAATCAATAACATTTTATGTTTATTGAAAATTAAGCTGTGTTTGAAAAGTTAAGTGTCTTAATCTGTACAAAATACAAATAATACAAGCATTACTTTTTACATACGATAAACGTATTTGTTTAGTCAAATGCCAGGCATTAACGCTTATAAGATTCGCCTTTTAGCATGCCTATATTTTCAGACAGTACAACTAAAATCTTTAAAAGCAATACATGCGCGAAATGTAATATATATATATATATATATATATATATATATATATATATATATATATATATATATATATATATATATATATATATATATATATATATATATATATATATATATATATATATATATATATAATGTCTTGAATCGCATAGGTTGCAATCCGGTGGACCTTGAATTCAATGTTTATAAAAATGAGCATTTAGGGAATCGTGTTTGGTTAAAAGCCTAAAAGTGGTAACAGGAGAACTTGAATGTCTGAAACAGTCGATCCATTATTAAAGGGAACCAGGAGCCGGCTGCAATGTTACAGATTTTGCGTTACCTGAGGTGAACCGCAAGGTGGCCTGTCACATTAAACGCAGCTTTAATCTTGTATTTCAAACACAGTTTCATCACCCGTTTTATCCGTTACTTATTTTGACATCTAAAACGATTTTCTCGACGAGAACAAATACTTTCTTAAAGAGATATATATAGCTGTGTAATATGCACTACAAAAGACATAACTGCAAGGAAAGCGTTACACATGATTTTTAAATTATATATTTTTTTTAATTAATAGGCACTTGTTACGTTAGAAAATGGCTGCCGAGGAAAATGGCATTATGAGTATTGGAACCTATAAATCTGTTAAATGCTACCATCATGATTATGTTTCAGGAAGAAATAATATTTTTCAGAAATAGTACAACATCAAGCCATAAAACCTTTATATTTCTGTAACTACTTACACTGTAAAAACGATTCAGAAACGTTCCTGGAAAATAATGGGCAGTTAATGTGCCCAATTTCTGCCAGTAACATATCTTGCAGAAACCAGGAACTTTTCCCGTTAAAATTCAGTAACCTTCCTGAAATTATCCTGGAAGCTTCCAGAAACATTTAGAAACGTTCCCGTTTAAAACCAGTCGTGTATCTAGAACTTTAGTAGGAATAGTATAATAGCTAGGCACTTCCTGATTTATCAAGAAAGTTTCACAAGTTTCAAATACGACCTAAGCTAAGACAGAATTGTAATTAAGCATCCAAGAGTTTCACTCTCCTGCCGTTCTTGCAAAGCTACGTATAGTCCATATACCTGTTTGCTCCCTTAGGGACCTTAATCAGTCTGGACGAGCCGTAAGTGGACTGAATCCGATACACTTTATAAATACGCTTAGTTAGACCTTAAACTGGGAGCTAAAAATATTTTTCACAGCAGTGAGAAGTCTGCATTAGTGCAACTTGTAGCAATTCGGGAAACTTTTTGACAATGATACTTGATTTTTCCAGGAAGTGGATTTAAACCATTAAAATCCCGGAACATTACTCGGAAACACTCAGTAACGTTTCGGATTTTTTTTACAGTGTAAATGCATCCATAATGAATTAAATTAGGTGTTTTGTAGTTAAAATTTGAACTGAATCCCTTTCAACCGCAATTCGTTTGATTTTATAGTAAAATTTAACAACTATTCTACAAGCTACCAAAGAGGTTTTTACAGCATGTTCAACTGTGGAGGATAGTTCGCAGTTTAATGAATAAATAAATGCATGAATGCAAGCTCCGTTAACCTAATGAAACTCTGATTGACCAAACATACTAATTAGTTTAATCTCAGCGCTTCACTAAGCTGCCCGTTATTATACGGAGCAAGCAGTATGTCAGGTATTCCGTCAGTCTATAGCAGACATTATGATGGTGACTGTGAGTCCGAATGTACCTATTCATATTATAATTGCATGCTCATGTAATATTAACATTAACATTTAGATCTGTTTCGCTATGCAGTATTAATATGCCGTTAAAGTTTTAATTATGGTTTTGCGAAAACCTGTTACAAGAGGTTTCAATTATTCCTTGATTTCAACCAAAGTGTGTTTTACATTAAACTTTGTTGGACAATAGCTGAACTCACAGCTGAAGTTAAACATTTTTCATGCTATTGAATTCAAATTAGTATAAAAGTTTTGAAAGAGAAATAATAAAAAAAAAAAATTATCTTAATGATGAATGTTTATCTTTTAAAAAAAGTGAATATACTGTAGATAAACCCTTTGGTACCCAATAAGTGACTACGTTTTTTTATTAATGACTACAAAATTAATGCTACATGAAAATTCATAACAAAAGTGTAATTAAGCTCACTTAATGAAAATATAATGGCACTGATGGGGTAAAGTGGTCATAAAATGCAGGTTTTTCAATTTAGATAAATGATAAATACGGGAATTTCTTTTAAAACTTTTTTTGTCGTTATTTTACATTGCATTAATAAAGAACATGCTGCAGTGAGTTTTAGAAAGAAAAAAAAATATTTCAATAGCTCAATGGCATTTTCTTTTTCATGTGTGTTAGTGACTTGGGGTGGGGTAAAGTGATCATTGGTTAAAACATTGATCTAAAACCATCACAAATAACTAATTTTTTTAATGCTCAACACACTTGGTTCGTTCGAAGAAATTAACTTTATTAAAATGATTTTTTTTATCGTCAACTATGTCCAGAAGTTTGTTCACCAAGAATTTTAATCATATTTCATTCCTGGATTTCATCAATATCATCAGAAAAGGTGTGATAATTTGCAATGTTTCATTTCTTTTGGACTATATAGAAGATAACTTTTGAATAATGTCTAAACTACCTAAATTACATAATAAGAAAAACATACACTCGAGCAGAAATCCGAAAAAATATTACTTATTACAAAACAAAAGGGAAAGATATGATCAAGCTTTATCTATTTATTCAATGTATACCAAACACTTCTAGTTCTAAGTTTCTAATTTTTACTTATGTTTGACATATAGTGTTTTTGGAAAGGGGAAGGGGTTGGCATAAATTGTTCTAACAGAGTAAATTGAAAGCTGTAGTTAAAGGGGAAAAAAATCAATATTTTTTAAAAAATATTAAAGGATTACAATCTTGCTTTAATTCAAAATATATGCTGTCTCAAATTGAAACAGTTGTATTTTATTCAGTTTACCTTAAAAACAATAAATTGTTAGTAAACTTAATATTTAACTAATATTATGTTTTATAAGAGAATATTAAATGCTTTTAGATGAAGGACATATGTTAGGTTTTACCAATGACCTTCTACCTCATCTTACTTAAGTTGTACTAAAAAATTATATAAAATGAATCCTGCTTAGCTACTTATGCAGACGTGTTTTAGAGACATCCGGGAAACTGCCTGCACAACCCATCTGCTACAAATTTTAACAAACGAAACTTTACAAAGAAGTTATAAAATGTGTTCAGATTTTTAAATGTTTCAGACACACAAAACTAATTTCTTCATGAAATAAAATACTGCCAGTTTCAAAATTTTGAAACTAGAACATAGTTCTTGACTGTTAAAATCTAAAATAAACAATTTACCCTCATTTTTTCATTTATTTCGAATATATAGTTATTTATTTGACTAATGACGACTTTATCCCATTGACCACTTTCCCCCACCAGATCCTACTAAATATAAGTGAATATTTAATAACTACATAAATAGTAAAGTCATCATCATCTTCTACAAGGATTAGGCATATAGCCTGTTCCGGCTTCTTGGTCGCCCACAGCTTCCTGGGCCTACCACGGTCTCGGTTGCCCCTTGGTCTGTAATAAAAGGCAGCTCTTGGAAGTCTCCCTCGTGTCATACGTCGAACATGGTTTTTCCAATCGCTACGATATTCCATAATTTTTTTATAGAGGCTGAATATCTGTAATTCCCTTCGAATAGATTCATTCTGTATTTTGTCTAGGATAGTGCAGTTCTTCAGTGATCGCAAATACTTCATCTCTGCTGCTTGAATTCTACTAGTTTCTTGACTGTTCAAAGTTCATGTTTCAGAGCCGTATAGTGAGGTTGGTACCACCATAACCTTATAGAACTTCAGTTGTGTTTCCTTTCTCGTTTTTTTCCTTTAGGGTTTTTGTAAGGGTTTCACATAAAAGTAGTAAAGTTGTTTTATGAAATGTCAACTGCTTTGAGATGTAGATCGACGTTTCTCAAATTACAATTGTGGAAGTGAGAAACAAAGAATTGTAAGTGGAATTTTTAGCTTGGTAAAACTGCATTTGTTTTTCATATCTTTGTTAGGCTTTCATTGATTTTATTTTCTAACTCTGGCTGTATATCAGCACTTATCTGGGATACTAGTTATGTATCTTGCCCCGAAACAGAAGAGATTCTACTACCTCTCCCTTGTTATCTCGAAACTTTTAATTTTGGCACTTCCATCCCTTAGCTTCTGGTTGCCTCAACTATGCTTTCAGAAAGACCGTTCACCGATTCCTGTTGAAATCACATGGTTAAAAACGATTGAAAAATCTATTAATAGCAAATTAGTTGCAAATATAAATGTAACGGGTGGTACAAAAAAATTAACAGATGCTTCAATTAGAAAGATAATATTTTAGTTAGCATAATGAATGATTAGTTGCTCGAATGACTTTAAGTATTAAGATCAGGTTAGCCGCTTCCTACGTTACAGCATTATGTTTTACACGTGCGCTAATATATATTTAACTGAAAGCTGCCTAATGCACATAAATCGCGAACAAACATTCATAAGTCATTGCACACTTAATCGAAAACGGAAAATACAAGTCTCGGTGCTAACAAACGGGGAATTATAATAAAACAAAGACAATTTAGCCATTGTAAGCGCATATTGTGACAAGTCTTCGTAAATACCCGCCTTTTCAAAACAAATAGTGCGAAATAATTGACTTAAAGCTTGTCAAGCTCAGTTCTTTTTACGCATCTAAGTCTAGCATTTGTAGTCAGTGATTTACAGTTTAAAATTTTGGCCATCATTACAACTGAGCCTTGCATTTCTCATGAATTTAATCATAACATATTCTAATTTCCATTTTTCAAGAACTTGAGCTTTGGACTTCGCTTTTAAATATTATTTAGAGATTTCTGTAATATATACTGCAATTCAAGCGCAATCTGCAAAATGCTACTATTCTTGCGATTTATGATTTTCTCTGCAATTTAAAACAAAAAAGAAATTTCTAATATTTTATATTATCTGAGGTTTATCGATAGAGCTCATTGCAGTCTGGTTGGAGTTTTGCCAACTCCTTCTGTCAATGGTTATATATGCTTTTTAATAAACAAACCCAGATTTTTAAATTAAAATTTTGCGGTTATATATTTTTCACAAGTACACATAACGGTTGGAATTATTTATTTAAGTGCAGTAAATTAGTGAAAAATCATGTTAAAATTATTCTTTCCCACACAAATAAATTAAATGAAACACTTTTGTTGAAGAAATGAACATCACATTTTCATAAGTATGAATAGGCTTTCATATTGCGAAGCTCTGCATTTGGAAGATTTGATTTACATGTTATTTCGTTCTTTCAATATCGTCAAATAAACTGAAAAGTTTTTTTCAGCTGGAACTGTATTTCATGTATTTCTGCCTTAGCTCTGGCATTTCAAAACAACTTACGGGCGGTAACTTACTAAAAATATAAACTTATGTTTATTTTAATACTATAAAATCGCGCATCAAGGTATGACGGGTGAAAAGTGCTTCTATATTTGAACGAAGCCATTGCCTATTTGGTGATATTTTCATAGTTGAAACTAACCCTCACACCAGTGGATTAACCTTGAACTCCAGTAGGTAGCGTTCATTGTTGATCTTTTTTTCGTTTCTTCATGCACCTGAAATGACACTGTTTTACCAGTAAAACAGTTAAGTTACCGGATCGAGTTCAGCCTTGCCACAATAAAGCCTTTTCCTGCATGTTAAACATTACCAAAACATAATATCATGCCGTTGAATCTATTGGGTTACTCGATCATTGGCTATCATTTGTATGAGGAATATGATGCTAAAAACGAAGTAAACTGAAATTGTGTAACATTGCAACTTTCAGAAACATAGAGGGAACATCTGGCCGCAATTCAGGATTATGAAAAATTTTAATTTCTCGAAAACAAATTTGAAGATTTTTTTAATGCGATTTACTTCTTTTTCAGTTCCGCCGGATATCATCATGAACGAGAGCAGCACAGACATCACTGCAAGAGAAGGGACTAACGTGTCTCTGATATGCAAAGCAAAAGGATATCCAACTCCTAGCATATCATGGAGGAGGGAAGACAATCAACCCATTCCTCTTGGAACGTGGCACGGAAAAAAACTGCTCGGTACGTTTTTAACATGTCTTAAGTGTAAAAAAAAAAGTAGAATTAAGCGATTTGGCAACTGAGGCATCCATATACATGTGTGTGTATATATATAAATCTAATTTGAATTCTGACACTTTGAATTCGAATTATGTTTTTCGCAATCACGAGTTGCGACAGGACCCTACTCATTGGAGGCTATTGTTTCTAGAAACGGCTCTTGTCCTCCCAAGCCTGCCCCTCCTCCTGGGCGGTTACGTGTATGTGTGTAAGTACTTGTTTGTGTGTAGACGTGTGTGTATGTAGGAGTGTGTGTATGCGGGACATGGACGCCACCGCTTAGGAGGAGGAGATTCCGGTGGACAGTGCTGCTAGTGGAGGGTAGGGCCAGAGGAGCAGCTCCGTCCTCCGCTGGACGACGAAGCTGCAGAGGCCCCTGGTCCATTCTGAAAAAGGAACTGGACATCAAGGACTGTCAAATATAAGCAATAAGCAATCGTGATTGCTCAAAAAGAAAAAAAAGAAAGAAAGAAAGAAAACGTAATTTTGTTGAAATTTTTAAATAGTTATAAATATTAAATGTATGCCCTTTCAACTTTGTCTTGTTGATCCAACTATTACGTATTTTCCGTAAGCTCCCATTATCCACTTTGTGATTAACAGATAACGAGTCGCTGTTCTTTGAAATAACCAATTGTACCTGGGGCAAACCTAATCTGGCAGTGTCGTAAGGTTGTAATTAGGATCTGCGTAGCCTTCCCAATGCTGCCAGGTTAGGTTTGCCCCAACTGTATGCTTAGTATCCACCTCCTTCAAAACGCCAGTAAATACGAGAAATACTATGCACAGAAAAATTAAGAATTTTCGAAATGTTTTTTTTTTTTTAAACTGGTCTCATTTTTATAGGACTACTATTAAAATACATACTTTATTAACTAGAACATTTAAACATTTGATACCAATCAAAAGAACAAGTAAACTGCGTAAGATGACCTCTTTTTAGAGCTTCTTAGTTTCTCAGAACTAGAATCGTAGGTCCTCTAAATCGGAGGTTCTCAACCTGTGGGACGCGACCCCCCTAAGAAATGCTTCGCGACCCCCAAGGGGGTCACGACATTATTCTTGCATTAAAAAATGTATCATTGTATTGTTTAAAAATTAACATACGCAGGGGAAAAAATAAGGTAGCATCAATATTTGATAAAAGTGGCAAATCCGGAAGTAGGGCAATCGGGCTGTAGCAATCCCCCCCCCCTTTTCCCTCTCTCGAGCTAGAGTACCTGATCCCCCAATGTAGTCTAAGATTATCGAAAACATTTATTTAGGAATTTCAATATCTACATCTTTCCGCGAAAGAGTACCGAATTCAACTCCAACATCATCCAAAATAGTCTAAAATTTTCTTTTTGGAACTTCAATTTCAAATAACTTCTGTGAGAGATTTACTAAACCCCTAACTTTGATCCTGAATGATGTCCTGTAGTTGCGTTTTTAGGACTTAATTTTGGAAATATTTCGGAAAAGAGTCCCGATCCCCATCCTATATCCCTAAACTTCATCAAAAATCGCGGAGAAACGAGTTTCTAAGATTTTACTCATAACTTCGGGGGAAAAAATCCATAGGAGTTCCTACTGTCCCCCTTCACATAGTTAAAGGTAGAATAAAAATTTGTTTTTAGGATCCAAAAAAACCCGATGAGAGTTCCCGAACATTTTCTCTTCGTTATTAAAGATAACTGCTATTTTGTTTTGTGGACTTAAGTTTTGAAAAATTTCTTTGAGAGTACCCCCAATCCTCCCCTTCTCTCCCCCCTTTCTATCACTGTTAACTTGTCTAAAATTTTGTTTTTGAAACTTCAATTCCGAAAAAGTTTCGTGGGAGAAGCTCCGAATCATAACCTCTTTCAAACGTTTAGAAAGATGGCCTATAATTGAATTTTTTAATCCTAAAATTTAAACAAAAATCCGCGGAAAGGTCGCCCGAAACCCTTTTCTTCCCTTAATTTCAACAAATATGGTCTACAACTGAGCTTATTAGTATATATAATTTTCACTTTCTAAAAATTCGAGAGCCTACTGATCCCCCCATTCCCCCTCCCCCCCTATCGTTGAAATCACCTAAAACTCCATTTTTTTATTTTCATTTTTATGAGTCTTCTAGCTTGAACCGTTCAAAAAATTCCTTTAACATCTTATCTCCCGAACATCACCAGAGATTTTGTAAACTGCATTTTTTGAACTACAATTACGCAATTATCTTAATTTGATTGCTCTTATGTTAGTAATGACAACCAAGCTAAAATCTGACGGCCTTAATTAAAATAAGAAAAAAATGCCTTCATTCACTTCAATGAAAGTGGGAGATACAAAGACTATATAAAATTTTTGTGACCTCAGCTCCTCCGAGAACAAAACCCTGAATTCGCCACTGTTAAGACGCAATAATTTTAAAAGTGTCGAAATGTATGTTTAAAATGATAAAAACTTTCTTTGTTTCATTTCTGTACTCACTAGAAAAATTTAAAAAAAAAAATCAGCATAAACAAAATATCTCAAGCACCATGAGTTACTATGTAAAATACGCGGAATGTCTGCGTGTACGCACACACACACACACACACACACATATATATATATATATATATATATATATATATATATATATATATATATATATATATATATATATATATATATATATATATTTATGGAGGACACATAGGGGGTAGCTGGTTGTTTGGTTGGTGAAAAGGGGGTCGCGACGAGAAAAATGTTGAGAACCACTGCTCTAAATGGAATCTAAGACACTTTTCTGAATTCAAATCATTAAGCCAAGTTATTTTTCTTTTGAGGACATTATAACGATAACTAACCCATCCCCTTTTAGTTGGATTTTTTTTTTTTTAACTATAAAACTTTATTTACGTTGCTTTTTTTTTTTTTTTTTTTGAAAATATTATTGACGAGGATTTTGTTAAAATCGATAGATGAAAAAATAATGCGATATTTTACACTAATAAATGATTTTATTTATTGCAATTTTTTAAAATGTGCCACAATGTTTTTTCATGTACAAATGCATAATAATATTACAACTTTACACATTTCTTGCAGCATATATAATTTATTCTTTGAGGTTTTTTTTTTTTTTTTTTTTTTTTTTTTTTTTGTATATTGTGGTATAACCTTTAATTAGTTCCGATTTAATAGGTTATTTTCAAATCTGCTATGAAAATGTTAAAAAAAATAAATAAAATATAGCTTAGTTTTCTAAACTATAACTTCTAAAACCTGAAGTAATCAACTACTAAACAAAGTAAACCAAACATAGAAGAAAGAAAGTTTCCAAAAAATAATAATAAATAAATAAATAACAATGTTTTAAGCCTAGTAATCCTTAATTACTAATACTTCAATTCGTCGTAAACATTAAAAAGGTGATTAAAACAGGTTGCAGAGGGAAAAAACTAATGCCACTGACTACCAAATACACGCAATTATATCTTGAGAGCCCCATATATTACAAAAAAAAAACGGAAAGGTTCCGTCTCTTTAACATATCTTGGAGAGGGAAGACAATTATCCCGTTAATCGGGAATTCGGTATCTAAAAATCTTTCTCGATAGAAATTTATCAAAACATTTCAAACATGGCTTGCATTTCAATTTTTAAAATGGTTATTTATTGTGCAAAAAAAAAAAGAATGTGTACGTGTTTGAACGAGGAATGTTTTTTTTACAAGGTTCGATCGGTTAACGCATGAGAACTACAGTGGAAATAAAGACTTTTATTTGGAATATTCTCTCGAATGTATCATCCAGTTACTTCTTTACATATAGTCACCATTCTAATTAATGCATCTGCCGTAGTGTGGCACTAACTATCCCAATCATCGCATAGGTTTATTGCAGCACTGATTGCTAAAAATAAATTTTATTTTTAACCCAGCTGCACTCTCAGAAATGGACTTTCAAATTTGACGAAATTTTCTTCGTTTTTGACGAAACCACTTCCAGGGATATGCTCCGAGCGAACATTTCGTCAAATTGAAGAAACTGCTTTTGTTAGTGGTTTGAGGATGCGAATTTCGTCAAATGTAACGAAATATTTCTTCATTCTAGTTTTGTCAAATTAACAATCATTTTCGTAGATTTGAGAGCATTAGTTTCGTCAAATTAATTTCGTCATATATGAAGACGTTAATTTCGTAAATTTTTAAGAAAATTTATTTCCTTTTTTTTTTCCTTTGAGCACATTATTTTTTTTTTTTTTTTGAGAATACAGTCGAACCTCGTTAATTCGAACACGCTTAAAACAAATAACTGCTGAAATGAACTTTTTTGCAATCTTTGTCTTATTGTTTATTGTTTTTTTGGATAAAGCGAACCAACTTTTTATAATAATCGATTTTAATGGTCCCTTTGAGTTCGTTATAACGAGGTTCGACTGTATTTTATAAGATTCGTGTGAGTGTGATCAAATCCTAACTTCAGAATCTTACCACCGTAGTTTCCCACTTTATTACGTATAGTCACTTTCACAGGCCCGTCATTTACGAGGTCAGGGGGTCAATTGACCCCCCCTCCCGTCTTGATTTTTGAACATTCATGTTTTTATACATGACTGGCCGTTGTTTTTGTTCGTTTTCTGTAAAATTTTTATTGAGTACAGACTCTTTGTCATATTTGGGAAAAAATTGAAACAACGGGCCTGCAGCCCCCCCCCCCCATCAAAAAAAAGACAAGTAATTGTTTTAAAAAAGAGGCACATAAAATATGTCAAGCGAATTTTTATTTATGTAAAAATGCAAACAAACAACTTCTTAAAAATGGTAAAACAAATCATTGCAGATTAAACTCCCCATGATATCTAATCACCCCCCCCCTTATAATGGAGGTTTTCCTTCAAAAAATCTAATTTTTGTCGGATATTTTCCAAATTTGGCACAGAGGTTCGTTATTGGAGGCTCGGAAATTCACACAAGGTCGTTTATGTTCCTCTATGTGGGGGGGGGGACAGACAACCCCACATTGGGGGTTCTCCGTATTTAAGAAAAAGTTTTTGTCCGATCTTTTTTAAATTTGCCACAGAGGTTCTTAGATGCTCAAGAATCACGCAGGGTAGTTTTCATCACTTTATAAGGGGAGGGGGCGCGATGGGGGGGGGGGGGGTCTTTGAAAAAATTCAATTTTTGTCGGATTTTTCCAAAATTTGACACATAGGCTCTTTGATGCACGGGGATTCACGCAGGGTAGTTTTCGGTCTTCTATGGGGGGGAGGGCAACCCCTATGGTTGTTTTCCTACAAAAAATTCAGTTTTTGTTGGATCTTTCCGAATTTGGCAGAGTTTCGTTATTTGATGCTCAGGAATTCTGATAGGGTGGTTTTCTTTCCGCTATGGGGGGCAACCCCCATACGGGAGGGGTTCTTATAGAAAAACAGTTTTTATCATATCTTTTCCAAATTTGGAACAGAGGTCCTCTGATGCTTGGGAATTCACACATGGTAGT
Source organism: Uloborus diversus (assembly GCF_026930045.1). Lineage (NCBI taxonomy): Eukaryota > Metazoa > Arthropoda > Arachnida > Araneae > Uloboridae > Uloborus > Uloborus diversus. The sequence goes on along the minus strand of NC_072736.1, from coordinate 18,896,442 downwards.
TTTCAAAGCTCCATGATGGGGGGGGGGAGCAACACCGCATTGGGGGTTCTCCTTATATAAAAAAAAGTTTTTTTCCGATCTTTTCTAAATTTGCCATAGAGGTTCTTTGATGCTCAGGAATTCACGGAGGTTAGCTTTCGTCAATGTATGGGTGGGGGGGGGCAACCCCGATGGGGTTTTCCTTGAAAAAAATTTATTTTTTGTCGGATCTTTCCAAAATTTGGCATAGAGGTTCGTTCATTGATGCTCAGGAATTCTCATAGGGTGGTTTTCGCCCCGCTATGGGGGACAATCACCAAATGAGGGGTTTTCTTACCAAAAACCAGTTTTATCATGATTTTTCCAAAATTGTCACAGATATCCTTTGACGCTCGGAAATTCCCGTCTTCGTCCCGCTATGGAGTGGGAAACCACGTGTGTGTGTGGGGGGGGGGGTCTTAAAAGAACCCAGTTTTTGTCTGATCTGTTCCAAATTTGGTACATTTGTCTTTTGATGTTTCAGCATTCTCATAGTGTAGTTTTCGCCCCGCTATGTGTGGCAAACCCCATAGGAGTTTTCCTTATTAAAATCCAGTTTTCGTCGGATCTTTTCCAGATTCGGCCCAGATATCCTTTGATGCTGGAAATCCACATAGGATAGTTTCCCATGGGGTAGTATTCATATGGGGTACTACCCCATGTGATTAAAGAACCTATGTGCCAAATTAGAAAAAGATCTGACAAGAGCCTGGATTTTTGTAAGGAAAACTCCTCTAATTGGGGAGGGGGGGTGCCCCTAAAGCGGAAAGAATATTTCAAACTGTTTGAACTACATCGCTACATCGCGATGTAAGGACGGCGATGCATCACGATGTTGAAATTCCTACATCGCCCTGCCCCTACTGGGAATATAAAAGTGCTACTTCCTCAGCAGACATTGGGTTCTGGAAAAATAAATCATGTGCCACTTTTATGCACAGTTAGATCGATATATGCTCGGGAGAAAATTGCTGAGAAGTTTCTTCATTGCATCGCATGAAAAATTCCAGAAAAAAAAAAGATTTTTATCCAACTTATACCACAAATTTCAAAGAAAAAGTACAATAAATTGGACAACTTTAAGTTAGTACATATTTGTTCTAAAATTAGATACAGAAAATAAAATTAGATAATCTTAAGAAAAAGCTTACCTTTTTCTTTTTCTAATTAATTATTTGTTTTATTAATTTTGCTTGTATGTAGAATGTTTATTTGGCCCTATAAAATGCATGCAATAATAAAATTCCTGTTTTTTAATACAGGAATTTTATTATTGCATGCATTTCATACTTCATACTTTGAAAACAATTCTCTGCCAAAATTGCAAAAGGTATTTGAAAATATAAATCTTAAAAAAATGCAGATGTGAAATAAATCTTTCGGTAAAATTAATTTAATGTAATGTTTGTTAAATAATTATAAAAATATACCTTTGCTTTTCACCGCTAAGTTTTTATTTTTATTTCCAAACATGTGTAACATGAAATCAATGTATAATATACGAACATTTAGAATATTATTATAATTATGAAAAAGTCTTCGTCTGTCCTTGTTCCAATTATCTCCGTGATGTTGGATCCATCCTAAAAAAAAGTTTTAAAAAGAGAATATATAACATAATAAGTAAAGGTCCATGGGTGTATGCCCTCATGCACATGGATCTTTTTTCTATTTCGAGGAAAGTTTTACGATTAAATTCATCAGTTTATTTCTGAAATAAAACATGTTTTCACGATATCTTTCAAAATCTGAGTTTTTTTTTTTTTTTTTTTTTCTTAAGTTAAAAAGCTACGATTCGCTTGTGACTTTGAAAAGCATCTGATTTAATTTTCATATTTTTCAAAATATATGATGATTTCAATGCTGACAGCTTTTTTTCAAGCAGATTGCAAGAATGAGTTATTTTTACAGCGGATGAACAAAATTTTTATTTAGGCAGATAGACTCTCAGTTAGTTTCTGAAATTAATTTCTGAATAATATTCTAGAATTAGAGTTTCTTCAATTTATCGAGAATCAGCATTATTTAGCCATTAAACGAGTTAATTCTTTTGCACATCAAGTCGTGAATTTTCATTTTTTTGAGCTATAAAAAAATCAAAAGTGCGAAAATTGTTGATCTGTGATTTTTTTTTAAATTTATTTTTTATTTTAACCGATAGCCAAAATACACCGTTTTTCTTTTTTTTTCGATTTTCGTGTTCCGTTTTCTTCACGAATGTTTTCTGAAGTTGGCAAAGTCGTCAAATACGTCCCCCCTCCTTCCTCACCCGCTGAATTTTGTTTAAATGCACAACTGATTATGTGCAAAATACTAATTATCAATTATTACAAACTAATTATCAATTATTACAGCTGTTATTCAGAAAAATTTAGAGAAAATAGCTTCCAAGTTCCTGAAAAATCATTCAATGAACGATAAAATTAGCTATTTTAAAAAAGCGATTATTTGCTCTTTTTCAATAAAATATTATTAATCGGTTTTAATGAAGTGGATTATTATTTAAATTGGCATTTGATTTTTTAGTTTGAAGAAATAATTAATAACGTCATTATACTTAATTTTCCAGTTGAAAATAAACTATAAATGTTTATTATTTTCCATAGAAATAATTAATATTTTACTACTAGGGTGTTTTTTAAATTAATTGGAGACGCCGGTTTTCCCTGAAAGTGGATGCCTGAGTCGAATGTTATTTCCTGTCTGCTACCCTGACGATTGCTCTCAATGAACTTTCCCATTTTGCATAGGCACGTGCAACCAGTTTCAACACGTGGAACTTTTCAAAAGACCCCCCCCCCCCTAATCCCGAATGGTGCTAGCCCAGTTGCTCTCTTCTCCACCACTTTGAACTTTTCAATGGCAACCCACGCTCTGAACCCCGAATGGTGATAAAAATTGCGCCAAGCTAAGGCGCCAGATTTTTAAGCTTAGAAATTTACTCTTGAAAACAGCCTTGAATGTCCGAGCACCTAAGCCCCTCCCTTCAAACGCTACGTAGAATTGGAAGACACCCGATTGGTCAATCGTGTTTCCGGTCAGTTGGGCAGAGCCCCCAGTGGAGAAATTTTTGAACCAAATGGGAAAACACCCTCAAATTAGTTCCAATAAAGTACTTATGAATTAAGTAGTACTGAAACTGGTGATTATGATTTTATTTGCACTTTTTTCAGAGATTTTATTGTGCTATGTTATCAATAAACAACATTTACTTACCGAGCTTTACCTCCTTAAACCATTATCAAATTCGAGTCAAAAACCCAGGGCTCCAACACTCGAAGCCAAGCTCCATTTCATAAGTTAACTAATAATTACATAAAGCTACCTTCTAGCTGATGGATAGGGATTTAGTAGAAAAAAAACTGATTTTTCTGCTATACTGGGGGTAGAGTACTTACAAAATGGGGCGTAGCTTAAGGGCGTGTGTACTTCGGGTTTTTTTAACTCAGCTGGTAATGATTTTAAGAGGGAATGCTTGCCAAGTAAAGTTTTTAATTGATAGTATAGTACCTTGAAATCTTTAAAAAATATTCGAACAAAATCATAAAATCATCAGAATCAATCACTAGTACAAAAATATTCAAACGTAGCTCTACTTACTAGTTTGGGACGGAGACGAAGGGAGTATCACCTTTTAACTAAGCATATTTGATTTTTAAAATATGCAATTTTCACGCAGTAAATAAAAAAAAACGCCAAGGGAGAAGAGCTGGCAAAGATAGGGGAAACCCAATAACAAAGTGCATTTCCTTGTTTCTTTGTGTCTTGAGAACTAATTGACTGATATCAATGGATTTTTTTTTCCAAAGATTTATAATGAAAATAGAGACCAGTGTGGTGCAAACAAGCAAAGCTTGTTACTTCTTATCATACATTTTCATTATCCTTTTAATTTTTCATATATTTTCATTATCCTTTCAATTTTTCAATTGAAGTTCGGTTAAATTTTCAGACATTTTACTTTGTATCCAGCAAAATCACAGCTCCAACAAAAAATTTGGATTTATTGGAAGTTCATCTGTAAAATGCTTCTTAGTCTGATTTAATGTAGACCGGGATTTCTCACTTTTTGTTGACAATACCTTCAGGCGGCAAATGTGGCAATAAAATTAATGCTGCATTTATTTTAGCTGTAGAAACTATGTATAATGGAAAAATTCATAATTATGACAAATCATGTTACACAAATTGACATAGAAAAACCTATAAATTTAGTGTATGAAGTGGGAAAATAAACAAAAAATGCTTATTATTGTTATTACAATTTTCAAACATGCTGCTATACTATCTTTTCTTTTTAAATCGAGGTTAAACATTAAAACTCTACTTTCAATAATTTATTTTAATTTGCGGAAATTTTTTAAAAAATATTGAAAATATTCTGCTGAAATATCAAGTACAAAGATAGAGTTCTTTATGGAAATTAATATTTTCTCTATCTTAAAATGATTTGTATTAAATTGATATTTACTTTACTTCATGTTTTATGCAAGTAAAAAAGAAAGGCTCCACAAATAATGAACATAAGCACTTATTGCTAGAAACATCTGCTGCAGGGAAAGAGATTATATAAACAACATGGGATAAGCATTTAAAAGTCTTGTCTACGAGCTTAACAAAATAAAAGACGGTATCATTTCGGATCCAAAAGCTGATATAAACGGTTTGTATTTATTTTTTATTGTATCAAGCGCTTTTTTTTCCTCGAGTTTCATCGATTTTATTCAAAGATTGCTAAACAATTATTTTAAAATATTTTCTACGAACACTTTTGTGTTATAAAGTTCTTGATACTTTTTGATTATTAATTTCTTAAAAATCAATTTTATTTTGCTACTTAAATATTTCATGAAGTTTTGTAATATTGTTTACCCATTCCAAAATATTAATTTTTACTAATGGGTATAGCAATATTTCATTGAAAATGATAAGTTTGCGAACACTTTTGGGAACTACTGTATAAATTATTATATTGAAAAAAAACATTAAATGTAGAGTGGAAGAAGAAAAAATATCAATACTTACTGGGGGATTGGTACATAGTATTTTTTTAAGAAAATAAAAATGCGGAATGAAACAAATTTGAACTATTAAACTAAAAAATACACTTCGTTTAACAGAATGATTTTTGTAAAATTCATGGAGAAGAATGAAAACACATAACCATGTAATATATTCCACGTTGAAATTAAAAGCTTCAAAGTTCTATGCCATTTATAAAAGCGCTGTATATCATCTGTGTTAGTTTAGCTACGGTGGAGTGTTTTTTTTTTTTTTTTTTTTTTTGTAAGTTTAAATTCGTACAAATTCTTTAGTCATGTTTGTAATTTTTTTAACGAAATAAAGGAAGTACGTTTTCGGAAACAAATGTCAACAAACACACATTTTCATTTGCAAATAAAAAATAACGCTAGTTAAGCCTAACGTGGAGGTGACTCAAAGTTACTTTATACAGAATTCCAAACCAAATCGAACAGGTCGCTTTCAATTTTAATGTGTTTTAAATCCAGCAATAAACACAACACTAAACAAAAATGTAACAATACATAAAAGAAGACACATTGCACATACAAATTTCATTAAATACTAACCTTTTTTATGAATCCTGTAGGATAATTTCCGTAAGATAATTTAACGAGCAAGTACAAGACTGAAACAAAAATTCCCAGAATGCACTGCAATATGACGAAATTGGGACGAAATAATTTCGTCAAAAATTTGAGATTTCTGATTTCGTCAAATATCACGTGATTCGGTGACGAAAGGATCGTCGAAAATAACGAAATAGTGCTCGAGGATTGCCGAATCGTTAAAATTGAGCGTTTCATTTTTGACAGTGTGTCATTTTTTTAGTACCAACCTTTGTTTGTTTGTTTTTACTATTATTGTCGTTTGTTGCTCAGATTTATTAATTTATTCTCTGCTAAGAAAGATTAACGGATGCAAACATGGTTCATAGCAACCATCTCAATAAAAGTTCAATAAAAAGGATTTTTTCTGAACGAATAAGTTTTCTTTTTTGTGAGTTTGACATTTTAATACAACTTTTGGGATAACTCATAACTTGGAACATGCCAAATTGGTGATATATTTCCCACCTAGCATTCATATAGAGTTGTTTACAGTGTGATTACAATTTTGTGATTTCATTTTTTGGCAAATTCCTTTCAACCAAAGCAGGAGATGAAAATTATTGAAACAAAAAAAAAAAAGGACATGAACTCAGGTCAAGTTCAAACAATAAGCACTTTAAGATTACTTAAATAGTATGCGAGAAAAGAAAAGTTACCTGGACCTTTCAATACAAGTGCTTGAGGAAAGGAACTCCTCCAAATGATAGAAACCTATCTTAGCATACTACTCTCAAACTAGTCAAGTATGGTTAAGAAAATATTTTTTTTTTCTGTGTAGATTATCTAAGTGTCAAAACATACAATAATTTTCAAGCACGAATAGTAATAACTTCCATATTATTGTGGCACTTGATCTCTGAAGAACTTGAGAAGAGTCGCACATATTTCATTGTTTTAAGATTTGATTATTATTTTTAACTTTTTTGATCAATATACTGTCCAACCACGGATTGCATGGAATTTTCAAACGTCTAGATAAGACGAATCTATGTGAATAAGGGGAAAAGTAAAAATTTGATGCTCGTGTTCCGCTCATTTGATTGAGACTCTGCTTCTGCAAAAGCTGACATCGCTAAAAAAAATAATAGAGTTGTTCATTTCCGGCTGTAAAACGGATGTTTGTCTTCCCATACAATCCGTGGTCAGACAGTATTAAATATTTTAAATTTTTTAGTTAATTACAACACTTTGAAGCACACAAACATAATTAATGTAAAGGGCATTATCACAATTTTCCTCAGTGACTAACATCGATTTTTTAATAATTTAACAAGATATTCAGTTCAAAATACTTTCCCTAAGAAAATAATATTAATTTTATTCCTATCAATAGACCATATTCAAAAAACTTTTCCATTTATCAAAATACATTACGAAGGGTCTTATATGCTTAAAAAGGAAAACATATTTGATTTTGCCTCTTTAGTTATAAACTATGAGCTAAACTTATCACCACTTTTATAATAGTAACTAGTGGTACCCGCACGGCTTTGCCCATAATAGAAAAATTAAAAGGTATTTTGCTTCACCTGTATATTTACAAATAATGTGTGGTGAATTTTCTCGCCAATTGGCTTGTACCCATGTTACAGTTCCACGTTACGATAATTTCGTATCTCGCCAATTGGCTTGTGCCCATGTTACGGTGCCACGTTATGATAATTTCGCAATTTACTCGTCCATCTTATGATAATTTTGTTCTTAAAATTGGAATAGAAAAAGAACCATATTGAATTTTCAAAAAATCGCTTCGAGGTGCACAACCCAATGCTTCAAACTAACTTTGGTCAAATTTCATGAAAATCGGCCGAACGGTCTAGGCGCTATGCGCGTCACAGAGATCCAGACATCCTACAGAAATCCTCCGGGCATCCAGACAGAGAGGCTTTCAGCTTTATCATTAGTAATGATTAGTATCAGTAACTATTTCTTTCGTTCTAATTTCAGCAACAAGCTTTGACGGTAACCAGCTGAACATCACCCGAGTGAGCAGGCTGCATATGGGTGCTTACTTATGCATTGCTTCAAATGGTGTTCCACCATCAGTAAGCAGAAGAATATTGCTCCATGTGAATTGTGAGTACATAACACTAATTTTGTATTTATATGGTTTATTTTAATGATATTACAGGTACTGTGTGGTGTTTTATTGAAATCAAGTACCTGCTTAAAGTGTAAGCTGTGACAAGAATGCAGATGATTCTTTTTATCATTTTATTACAAAAATTGGGATATATATACACTTTACTTATACATTTTAAGGAACGGCTATAAGAATCGAATTCTCTCTGCGAGCAGTGGGAGAACAGAGAACGCGCGAAAAAACAAATGCATGCGGGTACAGTTGCAGTTAAAACAAGTTCGAATTCAGTTCAGTTCAGTTCTTTTTATTGGAAAAGCTGACACCGCAATATTATAATATTGTACTGCCTCTACGAAGCACAAAGTGTCGTACACGATTTTAATAAACAGATAGTTTATTATTTTATGTGCTGAAAACAAATATGACTCGTTTTTGACCATTAGGTCTTGTTTGTAAATTAAAATCGTTGCTAATTAGTAAGTTACCGCTTTTAGGTTGTCCTTGGAAAGCATGACCAGAGTATGGGTACATTGCATATGTTAGTTATGTTAATTGCTTTAATGTTGGATTTTGATTACGGATTAAATTTAACATTTTTTAAAACTTCTATTCGACATCTAATAATAAATGGTTAATCTACAGTTGTCAAATTTAAGCAAAAATAAATAATGATTAAAGTGAAAAACCAACGTAAATAAAGCATAAATTTTGAAGAAAATACAGCATATAGCTATTTCAAGGCTACAATGGAGCCTCTTCATCAGTGCAAAAAGCTCACCAACACAACCGAAAGTCGCGAGAACTGTCATTTCTCTCGCTGCAGTTCTCTAGCGACTCTTAATGAGCATTTTAGTCTCTAAGTAAGTTTACAACATTTTTTAACTTTTTAAAAAAGGAGGTAAAAATTTGTTTATGCTCACTATTATATGTACTCACATGCACATACTCACTAATTACCTAAAACTAACTTTAAATATAACAGAACACACTAATAAGAAGAACTGTTTAAGCTGATTGAGCTTATGTTGATGGTAGGTAGATAAACAAAGAACATAAACAAAGCAGACAGTGCTGCCACCTGCAAACGTTAAATTATGCTAAAATAATGTAATAATCAGTGTACAGTATGTACTGTACTTTAACAGTAAAATAAGTAAATAGTGTACAAAAAACAAAAAAAAAATTCTTTAGTCTAATAATTTGACCAGCACTGTAGCTTTATGCAGTATTTTCTTCAAAATTTGTGATTTATTTACGTTGACTTTTCACATTAGTAATATTGTAGCTCAAAGTTTGTACGATAATTTTTCATTTAAAAAGAAATAATATTTGAAAAAAAAAGCCAAAAAGCGTTTTTCTTCCATTCAGATTGCTTCGTTTTTTTTTCCGCATTCTTGAATGCACTGTTTTCTCTCAGTTTATTTTGGAATCCCAGTAGTAACATCTTCCCAGTAGTCCCACCGACGGCGACATCGATTTCTTTATGACTTCTTGTTCTTATCTAGTATCTTTAAAACAGTCCGTGAAATTGTTTACTTCGTTATGCAAAAAAAATAACACTTCGCCATGATATTTGTATGTTCAAAAACTGTGAAGTAGTTAAGCATGTTGTTATTTTAATTTAGTTGTCAGACTTGTAATTATCTAGAAGATTATGTACGAGAACAAATGGCAGGCACATTTTCCTTTTGATTCGTAACACTCTTCACATTGTGGTTAAAATACAGCTAAGGAAAAAATGTATCACAAGTGCGAATTAACCAATTATTTCATCCTAAGAGCTCAAATATATGTATTATGTAAGAATGTCTACGATATGACAGTTCGAAGTAAAAATTAATTTTCTTTATTTTTTAAACAAATTAGCAAAGCGCATATTTTTTTTATTTATTTATTTTAAATACTAACTACCTATAAAAAATTATTATGACAGGACTTTCCTTTTTCGGAGTCTCAACAAAAATTTACCCATTTAGTCATTGAATAATAATGCTCCAAGTTACTGAAAGCTATTACGAAGCAAAATTGCGCTTACTTCGTAATTCTTTTTCTTCATTTGACGAATAACTTAGCTGTAAATTCCAGGTTATATGAACAAATATGACTTGATGAAATACGGCAAAAGTTGTGTAGTAGGACAAAAATAATGATTTAAATAAACCTAATATAATAAAGTAGACCTGAAAGAGAAAGACAGTTACCATATTTATAACCACAGTTTAAAAATTCTAACACCAATTTGCTAGGATAGGCAGTGCTATCTATAACGCAAAATACGAAATAAATAAATAAAAATGTTACAACACAAAGGAACGTTAGTGAACCACAAAAAAGTACCAAATTCCCTCCTCACTTCTTGACCTTTTTTTACGCGGTATATTACGCAGTTATTTTTTTGAAATGCTGATTGAAGCTTTTTGAATGCTGATTGAACTTGCTGAACTTAGCAAAAAAAAAAAAAAAAAACAAAAACAAATGTTGTACTAAATTGTGTCGGAAGGACAGCACACATTACTTATTTCTCAGTGCATGCATTTTTTAAAATTATACTCTAAGTTATCAACGTCTTTAAGATGTAATAATTCCATTTTTTTTCCTTTTGGGAGGAATAAGGATATATACACTACTGGCCATTAAAATTGCTACACCAAGAAGAAATTGCCAGAATAAAGCTAAATTTTACACATATGATAGCAAAATTGACATTAGAAAGTGATTAAAAAATGAAAGGAAATTGATCATTTATTGTTGAAAAAATCTCAAATGAATGGAGGTTTAAGTACCCTGTTAAGTCACCTGTAGCCTGAATGTACGATGCACAAATTGATACAATCGGGCATTGAGGCATAGCAGTCTCCTACGATATCCTACGTCATCTCGTACTACAGTTACTGCAAACGTACCACTCCTTCAATCAAACTCATACACATGTGTTAGCACTCACGACGGGGCTCCAAGGAGCCATTTTTTAACATGACAATGCTCGGTCACACACAGCAAGGGTGTCAAGGGACTTCCCCTTCCACATCATCACTTTCTCTGGTCTGCGCGATGCACTGATTTGTCACAAATCGAGCATATCTGGAATCACTTGAGACAATAACTTGGACAGCGTGTAAGTTTGATTGAATTAGTGGCGCGTTTACAGAAATTGTGGTACGAGAGGACGTAGGACATCGTACGAAACTGCTGTACCTCAATGCTCGACCGTATCGACTCCTACGTTCCAGCTAGAGGTGGCGCAATTGGGTACTTAAAACTCCATTTATTTGAGATTTTCCCAGTAATAAATGATCATTTTGCTTTAATTTTGTAATCGTTTTCTAGTGTCAATGCTGCCATCACGTGTGCAAAATTTTGTTTCATTCTGAGGAATCCTTCTTGGTGTAGCAATTTTAATGGCCAGTCGTGAATTTACAGTACGCATGAAAAATGTTCCGGAATAGACCCGTATTGCAAAAAGTGTTGTGTAGAAATAAATATTACACAAATGGCTACCAGATTTAGTACCTTAGAGCAAAAATTAATTAAAATTTTGGTGAACTGTAATAAAGATAAACAATAAATTTAAATAAAAATTACATTTGACAAACTGAATAAATTACTAAACACCATTTTAAATGCTTTATTATTAAATGAAGAAAAATGAATAAAACTTAATCTACAAAAAAGACTATTTTAAAGCTTTGAAAAAAAATCCCAATAAGACCTACTCTCAGTCATAACTTCTAGCAATAAATGAAACTAAGCAAAACAGCCTGAGAGCAATCTAAAAATTTCTTTTCTTCCATTTCTCTTCCCCAAAAGTTCGCTTCCAATTTTTCAACTTTGGACTTTGGTTTTAACCTCTCGTCCCGAAACCATCTTCAGAAACTACGCGAGAAAAACGCAACTAATGATTCCAAAAATATATTAATTAATCCATCATTTCAAAAGTAGAATTCAAAGATTTGTCACATTTTTTCCCTCACATTTCAAAGAAACCCAACGACACAAAAGCATATCATTACATCCATCTAAAAAGTTCCGAAACTAATTTGTATTTAACGAGAATCTGTTATTAGAGACTTGGACCCACGTCTCGATCTTCTTTTTCTGTCTGAAAAGCAACTTCATCAAACGCCTCAACTATTATTACCATTGTAGATTCAACAAAGATGGATATATTTTTTTTTCGAGAGAGAGAGAGACCGTTCATTATTTTATCGTTTCCTGAGGCTATAATTACTTCCAGGGAGTGATTCTGTGTTACAGGTATTTCTAATTATCTTCGCAGTCCCCCCTGTGATGTGGATACCGAACCAATTAGTGGGCGCACCGCTATCCAAGGATGTGACGCTCGACTGCCACACCGAGGCGTACCCTGCGTCCATAAATTACTGGGCCAAAGACGCAGGAGACATGATTATAAATGACGCCAAATACGAGACCTCCAGCAAGGAGAAGAATTACAAAGTACACATGAAGCTCGCCATCAAGAACTTGGAGGAGAGTGATTTTGGGACGTACAAGTGCTTCGCCGAGAATTCTTTGGGTTCCACGGAAGGTTCCATCAGGCTTTACGGTAAGTGTGCCGCGCTCAGAGTAATGATTGCTATTTACAATGAAGATTCATAATAAAGAGGGTCGTAATGGGTTGCTCCCGAGGCATACATCATCGATGCGTTCCCAAAAATATTCTTCTTTCGTCATCGATATGTCTTCTGTCACGACGCAGCTAAAAATTAAGGCTTCAATTTTACGTCACACACATATCTGCCGTTAATTGTAAATGTAGTGTAGCTCATTGTAAAGTATTTTACTACGCCATAATGTTGCATTTAGCAAACAAATATGCATTTCAAAATATGGAGATGCACCATTTTTACAATGAATGACACATGTACACACATACACGAGCACGCGCATTGTTAAATCTAAACATATTTAACTTGTTGCAGGTACGGGACATTTTATTCAATGTCCTAAATTCTCACTTCATCATTATTTTACTGAATTTAAAGTCGAGAGACAGCACTAGACTTCAATAAAACTATTTATTAAAAACAAATTAAAAGCATGGTTAGTTTACACCGCGTGAGGAAAAATGAGGGAACAAGTGCTGACTACCACAACACTGGCAGTTTTATACATTAGACAACACTGTTGCCACACCAAAAGTAAAGGCATTAGAAAAATAGAACAAGGTTAATTTACATAAACATTAAATAAACAACGTTAGTAATTAAATATGAACACAAAACACTGAGAATATTCTACAATTCAAATTCTCCATTTTAAATTTCAACACGCATGTATATATAAACGAAGGATGAAACTGATGATATTACAAAGGATCAAAAAGGAAATTGGCCTAAATATATATATATATATATATATATATATATATATATATGTGTGTGTGTGTGTGTGTGTGTGTGTATACAAGTTCTCTCAAAATCTACTGATGGTTTTAAAAGCAGAATTGCAAAAGACACGTGACAGACAATAAATTTATTCTTGCGAATTATGAACTTTCTAAGTCAGAATTTTTTGTACTTCATTTTTGTTTGTAGTACACAATTCTGGTAATAGTTGGCACACTGCAGCTTTAAAGAGCTGCACTTGATTCATGCAAGGGAAATTTCCTTATTACGTTTATCAGTGGACACGAGTGCAGTGATTTCAGCAAACACTAAAAATGGTGTAATATTATTCGTAGCAGAAAATCTGTCTGTGATTAATGTGTAAATACTTCCAATAAAGACTTTGAAGAATGTCACTACAAATTTTGTGCTTATGTTCAGACATGTGGTTACAGCGGAATTTTTGTACCACAGAAAAATATCAAGTTGGTTAAAAAACCATTCCGCTCTTTGCAGGTTTATAATTCTCAATCGATATAACATATCTTACCTTTTGAATAAAGTTTTATAACTACGAAATAATTTTGTAATGAAAATATCAGTAAAACGTAAATTTACAGTCTGACAAGTTAATAAATTGATGCATTTACTTCGGTTGTGAATTAGAGCGAATCTCTCATACAGAGACCATCAACTGCACTGCGACGTATCTCAGGTAAAGAGATATCTGAAGATTGTAACACCTTACCCATCCTTGTCACGCCTCTAAATTAGTTATTACTTCACATCCATACACATTTTTAAAAGAAATATTTGAAATTTACATCCATTTCTTACTTGCAATTTCTGTTCCTGAAAGTACTTTGACCCCATCCAACACGAACGGTTCGTGTGTTTGGGTGTGAAAATTCCAAAATAAAGAAAACAATAACAGATGGGCGGAGTTATTATTTTTTAACACACTTAAAGTACGCTAAACAAGTATCAACAAAAGGTGAAAAATAATGTCTTTTCTGTTTATAGTGTTACTATGCAGCTAATTCTGAAAGTTCTATTTTAAGAAATAAATTGATCAAAGTAAAGCAGGAAAGAACGTGTTGGATTCTAAGTGTTATCTGTTACTTGAATTTTATTTATTTCTTCGAACTTTTAGACTTTTACTTCTTTTACATGACGTGCGGTTGATAGAATTTTTAGAAGCGCAGTCTGTATTAAGAATATTGATTAATCAATGTTCATCAATTTGGTTATGCATGGCTTATCAACTGCAAAAAGCTTTGCGCTTTATTAATTTCGTAAAAGCACCAAATGTATTTTGTTCCTGAAATCTTCTATGAGTGCATGTTTTTTTTTTTTTTTTTTACTAATCAAAGAATTACATAAAAAACGCCGCCAGCTCAGTCAATTCCAGCCGAGGACTGCAGTTTCGTGCTTGTATACACTCATTAGCCCGGCATAGGAGTGAATGAGCTGGAGTTGGAAAGCCTCCTAAGGAAGCCTAGAGTGCCAAACAAACTGGTAGTTAATAGAGAATTAGTAACTTACTGAATATCAATCAAAGAATTCTTTATTTACCTCATCCGGCCAAAGGTGATGTTCCTTTGATTTTTGAACCCGGGTTCTCTGTGAACCCTGCCTTTCACCGACCCCTGCAAGTGTTGCTCCTCCGATCTTGGGCCTGAACAAGCTCACTGTCCACCAAAATCTGCTCCTCCTCGGCAATGGCGTTCATGTTCTGCGCGCACACACAAACACACACACACGTGCCTATACACACTCGCTCACGTGCCTTTTTACTACCCACACGCGTTCGCGTGCCTGTACACTACACACAGGCCTACACAGTAGGGTATGTCTTTTTTTTTTTCTTTTTTTTTTTCAATATTGACTTGCGCAATAAAGATGCACTGTATTTGCCCCCTAGAAATTCATTTTTAATATTATTTTTGAAAAATATTAAGGTTTAGCTACCACGCACACACAAGCCAACACACGCGCCCAACTACAGCTCAGTAAAAGGGACATGCTCGAGGTTCATTTACCAGAAGACATGGACGCACGTGCTCAGAAGGAGGGACTCTTGCAGAAGTCTATTGTGTGATGGATGCTATTCTTGTCTGATGAGGATTTTATAAAGTCGAGAGGGTCGGGTATTGATTATGGTCGATTTCAGGGGACAGGATCTGCATCTAGAAACAAGAAACCCAACGAGTAGGGTCCTATCGTAACTCATGATTGCACAAAAAATTTAAATTCAAGCTGTCAAAATTCAAATTATTATAATTTTTTTTTTCGTTTTCGATTTGATGTATCCATGATCAGACTTTGAAACCAAATGGACTTGTAACGAGGTAAATGGTAGTAATGCAGGAAAACGTACGGTTTCTTTTCTTCTAATTTCACAAGTGCATATAAAAAACATGTGTAGAAAGGAACAGCTAAATTGAAAAAAGAAACCAAAAAGTGGTTTGAGCTAAAGACTTGAAACAAAACTCTTTCAAAGTTCAAACGAAATGCAGGCTGTCGTTGTAAGCTATTTCTAACTCATACTATATACCAGCTCCAGTGGGGACTATTGTAACTATCTCTTGCCTTAAAACGAATGACACTGTCTCCAACAATTAGTAATAGTTTTCTTCAAGTTTTTTACTTTGGCCTTTACAACACTTTGCTTTTAAGTGGTTTTATTATGAACACACTTTTAAAAAGCGAAGCAGATATGCTAGATTATATATCTGTTCTTCATACAATTCTACTAGATGTTTTACTTCCTACTCTAGTTTTTACTCATGCTACAAAACTCATTGCAACAAAATACTGCAATACGAGTATCAATTTTTGAAAAATGCTTGTATTATCATATTCTTTGATTTTCAGGAGTATTTTTTCTTTACTGGACGTCTACATGTGTTACTACACGGTTAAAATATTACTAGTTGGGTTCAGCTAAAAGCAAAGTAAATATTTCACCATTTCACTTTGCCCTCCTATTTCAGTTTTCCCCACATTACCCCTACATACAGAAATGTATCTTCTTACTGATGAACTATTCGTCAAATAAGTTTGCCAAATCTTAAAATATTTTCATGCGCCCATTCAATATTAACAAAGAAAACATCTTTTCGTGTGATACAAACGGTTGCTGACATTAAACTATGCTATTTTTTCCTCATGATGCATAATATTCTTTCAGAAAAAATCATACCACGTTTTGATATTAAGTATTTTTTTCCTTTTAATTACTTTTTTAGCATGCGTATGCATTCTTAAATCCTAATTATCACGAAAGATAATTTCAAAATCTTGTTTCCATTTCAATTATAGTATCACTGCAAGTAACTACAACTTTTTCAATTAGTTACTTTTTTTTAGCTAAGCAAACGATTTTTTACAAATACAATTAAAATTTAACAGCCGAACGATAATGAACTGCGCAGGATAAAATATTCTATACGGTCTCAAAAGACATAAAATAATATTTTATTACCTCATTAAAGAACACTGGACGGGAAATTTTCAACCAAATTCAGAACGTGATCTCAATATTCATGAACGAATACCACGTACCAAATGTCATTAAATAAAACGAGTTACTTCGCAATCCCAACATTTATGAATAATTAATAAGAATTATCTAAAAAAGACTCTAGTCGGTCTTTCAAAAATTGTTAAGAACACAAATTTGGAATGTAAATTATTGATATCGTTCTTTTATATCTTTTTATTTTTTCTCGATTTGTATAATTGCTGCCCGCAATTCACTAAAGCTTTAATTATAATTTTTATTACGTATGTAATTTGTCCTAGCTTTACCATTAGCTTTGAAAGCAATGCAATTAATTTCTAAATAAGTAACCTAAAATTACTAAATCGTGAACAAAATTAAATTTTTATTTAAATTGGTTTTAAAGTATATCCCTGAATATGATTAAATTATCGAAGGTGTATTGAGTTCAGAGTTCCGCAGTTATTACAATGAATATGTACATTTTTTATTGAACTTCTGAATAGCTGTCTTTGAGTTCAAAAAATCCTAAATTGTACAAGGTCAAGATATTAATGATACAGACATTCAGAATATTTTGATCCACAATATCTCCATGTATAAACAGGCTGAACTCTATTAATACGATGACGTCCAATAGAAATTACTGCTAAATCAAACATTTTGTTCGTTAAGTTTGATTTGCTATATAATTACATTACAA
The DNA here is from genome assembly GCF_026930045.1 of Uloborus diversus. NCBI lineage: Eukaryota > Metazoa > Arthropoda > Arachnida > Araneae > Uloboridae > Uloborus > Uloborus diversus. The sequence goes on along the minus strand of NC_072736.1, from coordinate 18,879,155 downwards.
ATTTTACGTATAATACGTACGTTAATTTGACAGTATCGGCTAAGACGAACAAAAACTTCTGACATCTTTACTGAAAATGTTCGTGGTTGTAGACTTTAATTTTCCTTTTTATAAATTATTCATCATTTTATTCGGTAGTAGAAGTCCCATTGTGTATCGAGAAGGAAATATTAAATATTTTGCATAGAAAATAAAGTAGTACGTTTGTTTATATGTTATTTACTTTGAGATAAAACTGCACTCCTCCATTGTAAGTTATAACCTATTCCGCTACTGTCTACTTATCACCTTCGTTCTTCCATATTTTCCAATAACATTTATTTACAAGAAATAAGTTATTTTTTTCTGAATACACTATTTTAAACAACAATGTGTGTATTAGCTATATTATTTTTTAAATAAAGCTAGAAAGTCCTTCCTTTTTTCACAATATCACTCATTTACGGATGTTAACGGCTAATACGAACAAATTCGTAGATTTTTGAAAGTTTGTATTAACCGAGATTAACTGTATATATCTATATTTGCTTACATTAAAGTTTTATAGTGACATTAAACTTGCCGTTATAGGCTAAAAAACACTTCGAAATTATTGCATAGTAATCCAAAGTCAAGAAATAATATCGATTAAACATTTAAAGCATTTATTAACCTGTTTTTAAGTTATCTTGCTACGTAGTGTTACTTTGAATCATGTAGTAAACGTGGCAAAAAAATAACAGATTTTCATAAAAACAAGACATAAAATCAACTAAATCACAGAAAGAAAATTTCAGTTTCTTTTGTGAATCATGCGAAAGAATATGAAGTAATGCGAGGTTATTATACGCTTTTCAAAACTACACCAATTCTCTGTAGTGCATATATATATATATATATATATATATATATATATATATATATATATATATATATATATATATATATATATATATATTGTATTCTCAGAGAGTGCGAAAAGTTTCATATAATATTACGGAAGTCAATCGGCTATGTCTGTGTTAAATTCAGCACTTTTATGTTATAATTTATTTTCCAGAAATCCCTCCTCCTACAAGTGAACCAACGAAAGAAACTGCAGCTATTAGAAGACAAAGTGTAGAAGGTATTTATATTTTTGATACACATTATTACAAACAATACATATTATTTCCAAGAAAGCATTAAAGCAAATTGCTTTTAAGATTAAAAGTCAAACCACTATAGAAAAAAATAGAATGCTTAAATTTCATGAAATATAATTTAAAGAAAAACATCAGTAGGCATTATGCTCCATAGATACCTGAAATTTTGCATTTCTGTACTTGACATCATGATATGTAATTCAGGTCTGATATGTATTACTTTTTTCTAAACTACAGGTCAAATAAAACGTAATAAAACCTTGGAAGCTTACGTAAAAAGTAATAAAATTTTTAGAAACGAGATATTAAAATGGGCAAAATCGCTTTTCAAAGTTTTTGTACAAAATAATCCAATTCATTTGTCTATTGCCGAAGAAGGGTTTGTAAAACGTTTTCTCAAATCCGCTCATTTCTAATCTCGATTATTTCAGCATATTTTTTGTTAATTTTGCTTATCATTTAATTTTTTAAAAAGTCAATATCAAAATTTATACAAACTCTGACTGGTAAAGTAATTCTTTTAATGCTGCTGTCTGAATTTGAAAATAATAACAACCGTAATAAGTTTAACAATAACATTCGGATGAGTAATTTCGAATGAGGAATTGAAAATGAAGAAAATGAATTACATTTTGCAAGAAACAAAGTTTTACATAGGTAGAACCTAAAAACTCCTCATTAAACATTACCGTTTTTGTTTGGAATCGAGAGTCTAGTCTTCAATATGCACTTTTGTCAAAATGTATTACTTTTTGGTTGGTATCGGCTGTTTCAAACGATTTTTAGGGGGGTAGGGGAAGGGAGGAAAATGAGTCACTCGTAATTTCGAGTTTTTTTCAAAGTTGAAATTTCACCTTATTTGACAATTGTTGGCTCGACTTACATATCCCATTCCCCGTTTTTTACTCTCTTGGTTTTTTACTCTGTTGGTAAATTAGAATGTTTAACGATTGCAATAGATTTACGGTTAAACGTTTCAAAAGAACTTACTTTTAGCTTCGCAAACGTATGTCATTTAACCAGCATACAATAAAGTAATTTGGTATCCAGAGTATAGTTTTGGTTACGAAAATGTGTGCATCAGCTTTTATCGACATTTTAATATTTCGACCTCATTTTTAATTATAACTTTCATTTACTCCACCCCAACCCGGCCCTTTTCTTCATATAATGACATAATGATATTATTAAGAATATAATGATATTATCATTTTAATGATCGCTATTAAAAATATGAACCGAAACTTGCCAGTTGTTTTTTTAAAACAACCAGAAACTACCCTTCTTTTTAAACTGAAATACCTGAATTGAAGCTCTCGAAATTTGTTTCCAATGGGGCTGTATAAGAGACCCACCTGAAGACATTACTAGACCTAGTGCGCTCCCCTACAATGCATCACTCTTTCATGTATCAACATTAAGGCGCTGATGCATGACACAGAGAGTTTTTTGACGCCCGGTTTCCACCAGAAAGAGGTACCTTTGCTCTCTTTGATGCGAAATTGCACTGGGAATTTAACTTTGTCTGCGGAATTCTAAGCCAAAGAAATGCCTTAGGGATATTTTACATGCCGCATAATCATACGACATGGGCGCTGGTGATTTTCTGCTTCTCGAAAATCCACCAACTGGTTATCCTAGGTCAGAACCCGTGTCTACATGCGCAGAGGGCCAGATCTTAACCGTCACGCAACCAGCCGGTTTCGAGCTCGCGAAATAGAAAAATCAAAACGCCAGGATTATCATGGCATACATTTTATACACCTCGCCCATTTCATTTATGGTGACCGAATTGGCATTGTGTGCCCTTACTCCATCCGGACTACTTCATTTATGGTGACCGATTTGGCATTGTGTGCCCTTACTCCATCCAGACTACTTCATTTATGGTGACCGAATTGGCATTGTGTGCCCCTACTATATCCGGACTACTTCATTTATGGTGCCAGTATTAACATTGTCTACTTTTTATTTACATTGACTATTTCGTTTCGGGTGAAATAATTAGCAAAATCATGGATAATAAAGACACGAAACGAACCGTGAAATCCAATACTGTTCCCAAATAAAACAAGCATGCCCACATTTAGTAACTGAGAACAATTTCCTCACCAGACGATTTTTGTACTATAAAAATATTTTGATTCAGTTGAGATATATGTTTCCTTCTTAAATGCAATTCAAATAATTTCCTTTTTTCTAGCCTCACGTTGAAGAGAAAAAACTAATCAAAATAATATTAACAAACGCTCCGAGGAAGGAAATCCGCAAACTGTTATTTATCATCAATTCACACATATATTTAAAAACTTGAGTACTTAATTGCGAGCTGAAAGGTCTCCCAAAATTAATTTCCGTTTTCTTTCAACCAACAAATGGGAGGTGAAATAAGAGGATTCTCCATTTTTTCCTCATTTCCGTATTTACATTGGCATAGAGAAACACATTTACTTATGCAGAGAGATCTTCAAATTGAAAAATAATGATTTCGGCTCCGTTAAGAAGAAACCGGGCAATATTCCTTCTGGAGCAAAGAAACGGAAACGACAACGTCAAATAACGCATTCATTTTTGTTAGTGTGAGAAATAAATTTAAGCAAATTATGCAATAATGGTGAGTTTTTTCTATTGAGCAATAAAACGCAGGCATCTATATTTTTTTTTCTTTTTTTTTCCTCTCTCCTTTTTTTTTGCTTGGTATGGTTTTCAAACCAATGTTGTTTCTTTTTTTTAATGCAAAAAAAGGGAGTTTTTTTTGTATTATATCATTATACATATTTCATTATGCATACTAAGCACAATACTGTTTCTAATGTAAAGTATTAAACAAATTTTATAGCAGCACAGTCCATTGGTTTGACATTAGATTTTCTGCAAATACGATTTTGTTTTTGTTTGTTTGTTTGTTTCGTTCATGTATGGTTTTTCTTTACTTGCATATCGCAATTGGAATTAATAGCAAGAACTTTAAAGTAACTTTTTAACTAACCGAAAAGCACGTTTACAGAATTTTTCTGAGTTGTATACTTCGATTATAAAACAATGTCATAAAATTTAATGATCTAATCTCAATCCAAAACAACTTGTTTTTTTTATTATTATTATTTATGTTTGCATCTGCATAATCACCTTAGAAAACGTTTATGTGTTGGTATCTTAATTATTAACTTGGCTTTTCCTTGATATATATAGATTTCTTTTTTCTTTTCTTTCAAAATAAAACTGTATCTTACTGCGGTTTTAAACTTCCTACTAATGAATAAACACCTGTAAGTTTTAAAAAAATCGTGAAGTAAAAGCAAAAAAACATCGATTGCTGTTTAAATTGAGAAAATGCTCAACATATGTTACGCATAAATTTTTAAATGGCGCTGTATATCAATTCACTATGCAGTTAAAAAAATTCATCTTATGCATCTTCATATATTTTAAAGATTATTTATTGTGACTTCATCACGAAAACTGATTAGAAATAAAAATTATATATTAAGTTTTCAAAATGAAGTAATGAAGTTAAAGCAAGCAATGAGTGCCGCATTTTAAAAAAACAGGGTGTTCGAAAAGGCCTTGACACATTTAAAAATTTTATAGAAGTATTGTCGTATAAATTTGCGGTTTGCACCATAATACTTAAAAGGTTCAAGAGTTTTTTTTATAACATCGAAAAAAAAAATGAAAAGGGGTAAAAAAGAAGAAGAAAAAAGGCATTTCGCAGCCAGGGTATCAGTATATGCTATGCTTATAATTCTTCGTTTATTAATTTTCATTCTTTTTTGCGATTTCCCATGTCAACAAAAACTATTTAAAAGTAACTTTTCGACGATTTAAAAGTAACTTTTAAATCTTCGTTTTAATTGTCAGCACACAAGTCAAGAAATTTTAAATAAATATATGATTAAATCCTATACCCGCTTTGCCCCATGTTTCTATTTCAATAATTATAACCTTAAATTAATAACTAAAAAAACGGAATGACCATCGTAGTTTATAGGTGGATAGTGTCAGAATAAGTTAATATTATTGACAATAAAAAAAAAAAAAAACTGATCTTCGACTAATCACAAGTTACAAAACTTCATTTTTTGTTTAATGTATTTTTTTTTTAAATTTTAAGCCTGGTTGCGCCATGCCGCTTCACTGCTGCTTCACTGGGAAAGATAATAACTCGGGGGTGTTCGAGTAAACACGACGTACGTATTCGTCACTGCTGACACACCATAGGGGGGCATACGAAGGCCTACCCGCTTTGGGCGATCTACCGACTTTGGGCCACCCTCCCCTATGTGTTGAAAAAATAGAAGTTAGAGAAAAGAGAAAGTTTGAAAGTTACAATTTTTCAGCATCAAATTCAAGACCAAGATAACATAATGATAAAAAAAAAAGTTGTCATTCTCTAAGACAGGCAAACAAGCCAATCAACTCCACACTACCATTTCTCCTCGTTCAAAATTGTTTCAAATGCAAAAAAAGGGGACTCATGACGTTAAAGGGGAACAAAGAATTATATTGTATACTAAAAAGGCAATCAAGCACAATTTATTCAAGACCACTTTTTTTTCTTTCAAAGAACAAAAATAAAAATGCATTTGTGATCTGCGGATTTATTTCTTTTAGGAAAAGGAGAGGAGTACAAAAAAATGGCAAATTTGAACGTAACAATTTGTAAATGACGGATTAAAAATAATTTAAAAGAGCAACAAAATTCACTCAGCATTGTAGGCATAAATACTTCAGTAAAATTCTTCAAGTCAGAGGGAGGAGGATTGAAACATTAAAAATATGCACTTCCCGATGTCTTTTCAAAAAATTAATTTTTCCCCTCTAATAAGAGAAAATTTCGAGGCAGCCTCAATGATTTATACATAACAGCATTTCTCCTCATTTAAACCTCCTTTCAGCCACAGAAACGGGGAACTGATGACGCATAAATCTTAAAAGCAGATCTTCCAGGACCGCGAAGACTAAACTCCCACACAGCGGAGGCGGAATTTTTCAGACGATTTTGCTGGAAACGCTCCCCCCCCCCCTCCGTATCGGGAAGGTGCTAATAGCTGAACCTGTAATAAAGCTTCCGACAGTCTTGCTGCGGGATTAAAAGCAACGGCTTATGGATTTGAGAGATTGCATCTTGGCGCGGGGTTCAAAGGTTTAATTGCCGCGCATTTATCAAGAGCTCCCCTCGCGAACAAGCTGGTCCGAAGCATTCTTGATACTTTAATTACTCTTCGAATAATCGATAGGTGATCCTTCATCTCCATTTAATCGCGTCGTTAGAAGGAGAAGGGTTTACAAGCTGCAGAAATTCATCATCTTTGTTTTCGGGTAGCTGAAGATTTTTATTGTTCTGACGCTTCTTGTAGGTCGTGATTAATTCTGCTATAAAGGTTTTGCAATAAATAGTTCCATTGATGTGAAGGAAAGGTGGATTTCCTCTCGCCCTAGCTTTCGGAACACAATAAAGAGAATGTGGCCTCTCTTGTAATTTGTTGTTCAATTTATTACGTTATATTATTACGTTATTTTATACGTTATATCATTACGTTATTTTATACGTTATATTATTACGTTATTTTATACGTTATATTATACGTTATATTATTACGTTATTTTATACGTTTTTTAAAACCTTTGGGACGGACAAATTCTCAATACACCGAATGGGACTCCGACTTTTGCCGAATGATAAAATACAAGACTGCAAAAATATATACATCTAATGATAAGATACAATAGAAATTTGAAAAAAAGATAAACGGATGCAATATTTTAAAATTGTCACAACATTTGCCGAACTAGAAAGATTAAATGGTGATCCTTCATCTCCATTTAATCGCGTCGTTAGAAGGAGAAGGGTTTACAAGCTGCAGAAATTCATCATCTTTGTTTTCGGGTAGCTGAGGATTTTTATTGTTCTGACGCTTCTTGTAGGTCGTGATTAATTCTGCTATAAAGGTTTTGCAATAAATAGTTCCATTGATATAAAGGAAAGGTGGATTTCCTCTCGCCTTAGCTTTCGGAACATAATAAAGAGAATGTGGTTCTTCTTGTAATGTGTTGTTCAATTTATTGGAGTCAGGGGTGCCTCAAACTTAAAACTTTTGGTATGGGAAACTTCTCAATGTACCGAATGGGACTCCGACTTTTGCCGAATGATAAAATACAAGACTGCAAAAATCTATACATCTAGTGATAACAGACAACAGAAATTTGAAAAATAATAGTTTAAAAAATTAAAAAAACACGTTTTCGTAGCAAAATGAACTAAAAAGTGAAAAATAATCTTTGAATGATAGTAGTTGACCAAACACTTAATTTTAATGTAATACAAAAAAGCGTGGGGTACTGCCTATTTACATTTCTCCTTGGACAACAAATGGAAGAAATTCAAGACAACTGATAAGAAGTCCCCCCCCCCACGCTTTTTCGTATTACATTAAAATTAAGTGATTGGTCAACTACTATCACCCAAAGATTATTTTTCACTTTTTAATTTATTTTGCTACGAAAGCGTGTTTTTTTTTTTTTTTTAATTTTTTAAACTATTATTTTATTGTTCTGTTTTTTAGTCTATGTTGGAGAAATTTCAGGCGAAGAAATTATTTATAAAACGAGTGCGAGGTAATATCTTAAAATTAAGACAAGGGCACCCCGATGGGAAGCTACTGTGAGTCATCGGTGTATGTTTGCGGAAATCATTTTTTATATTACTTTGAAAATTTGCGATGCATTTGAATAAAAGTTTTGTTCAACAATGGTCTGATCAGCATTGAATTTCCAGTTGAAGGCTCGCCTAAATTTTGGCATAAAATTAGTTAAAAACAATTATATTTCATGTTCTAATGACCTTGGAACACTGTAACAAATTTTTTCTGATGTCGAAAAATTAAAAGTTTTTGTAGATATTTTTAATTAATTTTTGCGAGCATTTTTTTAATGTATTTTTAAAATTTTTCCTTTTTCACATTGTTGGATTTATGCCAAAATATTGAATAAAATTGGAGGAAACTAACAATTAAAAGAGAATTAATTAATTGAATTATATAATATTGCATTGTCATCGGGTCTGAGGTCGCGTGCCAAATTTCAAAAGAATCCGATAGCAGGAAGTGGGCGAAATTTCACTGTAAAAAAATTCCGAAACGTTACTGGTTATTTCCGTAGAACGTCTCGGGATTTCACACGTTTTCACCTATTTCCCCGTAAAAACAAGTATCATCACAAAAAAGTTTCCTGAATCGTTATAAGTTGCACGCGTGCAGACTTTTCACTGCTGTGGAAAATGTTTTTAGCAACCAGTTTAAAGATTGAATGAGCGTATTTATTAAGTGTATCGGGCTAAGGTTGCTTACGGCCTGTCCGGATTGACTAAGCTCTCAATGATAATGTCAATGGATAGCTACAGGCCTTGCAGGGCAGGAGATATGCTAAGTTCCTTCTTGCCTAGCCGAGGTCGCTCTGATTTCTATGGAGCCTTCTTGGTAAATTAGGAAGGTTCTAATCAATTACACTAAACTTGCTTCATTTTTCTAGAAGGTTCTATAGACATGATTGGCAGGGCAGACTGACAGGGCAGATTTCGCATGTCTTCATAAAATTTCAAGGTTAATTTCAGAAAGGTTACTGACTTTTAGAGGAAATCGTACCTGATTTTTCCAAGATATGTTACTGGAAGAAATTGGGCACATCAGCTGCCCATTATTTTCCAGGAACGTTTCTGAATCGTTTTTACAGTGTTGAGCTGCAAGATTCCGTTACAAGATACATACATACATACATACATATAGGTGAAGATAATAAAAGAGAGTTAATAAAAAAAAGATAAATGGATGCAATATTTTAAAATTGACTCAAAATTGCCGAATTAGAAAGCTTTGCGGAGGTCACAGTGACCTCGCATAACATCTGATCGGGATGCCCTTGATTGGAGTGATACTTAACTAAATGCACTTCAGCTTTTTATTTATTTATTTTACTACGAGCACGTTTTTAAGCTTATTTAATCGTTAACTCATTAGGAAAGTAGCATCGCAAATATTGAACGTTTTGATGCGTACGTAAATGCATGTTAGCTGTGTAATGCGTACATGGCAGGTTTAAGGTCTTTTTGAGTTTTGATCCATGTATCTCTGTAATGCTAACCTAGTACTTTACCACGAATCCAAAAAGATCTCGAGTCCATGCGAGAAAGTCGGATTTTATGCTGTAAACGTAAGCCAAAGTTGTATATATCAGTATCAATGTGTCGCCTCTGGTAGGTAATTTTAATTGCTAAATTCCGTAGGTGCCAGAGTGGTACCTAAGGAATATAGAGATTTTTCCCGCAATTTTTTCGCTCTGCCTTACCTTTGTGTCATGAAGAAGTGGCTTTCACACTGGAGTGACCTTGACCTTCTTTTTTCTTCATCTGTTAGCATAAAGTTGAAATGCGAAGAGATAGCAGGTGAACTGAAAGCGGAAAAGGTACATTTCATTTCTTAGTGTGTAGAATCAGTGATATTACGTAATCTATCGAAATTATACTGCTAGGGCGTTCTCGCTGAGACTACTCATTACAAATAAAATGGGGTCGTTTTCAAAATTTTAAAAGTATTTTTTTCTGAAAGAGTATGCTTAAAAACATAGGAACTGACCAATTTTTAAATAAATTGTTTAAGTTTAATATTTATAAAAAATTACTTAAATCGGTGCATTTTCATTTTTTACGTTTCTGTCGTGTGACATCACAAATGATGAAATGCCATTCAGAGTTGCCATTCACGGAGAAAAATATTTAATTCGCATCTTTACTCACGTGTATTGGCAACGATATGGTTGATAGCAAGCGCAGAAGGCAATGTTTATTTCGTTTCTTGATTATCATAACGTGAAAACGTGGGTAGAAAGAGGCTCCAAAGTGCATCATTTGTGTCGTCAAAAAGACCACGCATTGTTTTCAAAATTGGACATTTTAAAAAATTAATTAAAAAATAACTGTTGGGAAAATGCAAGTATTTTCTGGGTCCATGTTTTTTTTTTTTTTTTTTTTTTGCTTATTCTATCAATTTCAGTGACTAAAAGTAGTACTTTTGACTGAAGGAAACAACCCCATTGGCTTTTTTCCGTTTCCATTTCGTCCGCCCTTTCTCCGTGGTCAAGCTATACCAACAAACCAATCCGAAACATAGTCAGTAGCCAGTTGGTAGATTTTTCTCTTCAAAATATAAATAAACATTACATTTTAAGTGCAGAAATAAATCTAATTTACAATGATATTTAATTAGCAATTAGTGAAGATACGCCGAGTACGTGCGCTAAGTATCTTTTGAAAGAAGAGCAAGATAAATAAATATTATTGTCCCAAAATGGGACGAAAAGGATAAAAATGCCTCATAAATGATGAGGTGTTTTGTGATAAAAACTCGTCCGGTAAAGTGCCATTCACTCTTATATGACCTCGACCTTCATTTTCGTTCGGCCGATTGGAATTTCAATAGTAAAACACTGCAGGCATCCATTTAGCAAAATGATAGCAAAGCAAATCATTGCTCTTCAAAGGGGTATCATTTTACGGTGAATACATAGAGATAACTCCGTTATACACTGCACGACAATCACCTTTTATTATTTCCTTCATTTTTTGTTAAACAATGGTCAAGTTTATTTGTTCATTTTTAATCTACCATAGTCAGGTATTTCTTAATTTGTTATCTTTTTGATCGGCAGACAGGAAGTCATGTTAAGTAAGCAGACTTAAATATCCAAATGAATGTTTTTGAACGTTTTTGTTTTCTTTTATTTTTAGAATCTCCGGGAATTTTGAGTCCAGCCAGGTTATAAGAAATTTAGGTTTCTTTCAAACCAGTAATTTCTAATTTTTTATTGAAGTGTAACAAAGTAGAGATAAAAAGAAAGTGAAAAACATTATTTTTCAAATTTACAATTGCAATCCTACTAGTGAAATTAAACATTAATTCAATGACTTTATTTTCTGCTTAAGATAGACTTTGTTGTTAGCTATTGAGTTAACTGAAAATTGAATTATAAGTGATTTAGCTCGAATTTAAAACCCATTCCTTAAGAAAAATCATTTTGTAGTAGGGTTTTTTTTATTTTGTTTTATTTTATTTATTTTATTTTAATGATGAGAAATCTAATTTTTTTTCTCTCCCGCAAAAGTTATTTACGGGGTTTTTATCGAAGTTCAAAGATTGAAGAAAATAGTAAATTTCTCATTAAGGATTTAGAAATTTTTATATAGGTGTTTTACAATTAATACTATAGCGGTACATAATTCTTATTGCGTACGTAATACAGTCGAGCCCGCTTAATGAAATATCGGATAATAGAATATCCCGCTTAATGTAATAAAATTCCCATGTACTACACCGTTGATGTGTGTTATTTTTATCCCGGATAATGGAATATCCCGCTTATTAGAATATTTTTTCCTGGCAAATTGCTTCTTCCATTAAGAGGGTTCGACTGTACTTTTTCGATGAATAATTTAGATATTATGCCGCAACTTTTAAAGTTATCAGATTTGTTTTTCTATTCAATATTGTGGTTTCAACATTGCAGGTGTTGTAAATTAAAACAGCAAAATTCTTTGCTTCTCCTTATCAATGCGAAATGAAAAAAAATCAACCAATCTGACATTGATCTTTCTCTTTATACAGCCAGTTCGTATTTCAAATGCTAAATAATAATGAAGGGGAGTATGGGTAAGGGAAAGCCGGGAAAGCATTATCCTAACTTAAGGCAAACTCTCCAACGTGTCTCCAACTTCATCTTCCGTGAAGTAAATAGAAACTTAGCATTAAAAGCATCATTTTCATTATCAAATGCTTACAGCTAGACCAAAACTTTGGGTTTTTTTTTTTTTGTTATATTAACAATACAGTTTAAAACGCATATAACGCAAACAAAATACATAAGATAAAATATGCATAGGCTTTTCAATTTTTTCTTCTTCATACTGGGATGAAAAACAAATTAAAATGTAGTTTTATAATAATGTATTTTTATTATCCCATTCATACTACTTCCAAGATTTTTTTAAAAAAACTAAAATTTAAAATTTAGATACATTTTTGCTGTTATTATTTTCCTCCGCGTGGTATAAAACTTGAAGAATATTCTTAAGAGAACTCAGTACAAGTCAATATTTGAAACCAAATTGTTTATATTATTCCGACAAACAAAACAAAGTCAAAATGGGAAAGCTCTTTTTTTTCAATTATCTTTATTATCTTTCTGCGAAAACCCTCTAAATATTAGTTATTACAAAGAAGACATTGAATTCATGCATTACTAACAAATAAAATCCTTTTTTTTGGGGGGGGGGGGGAGACCTTTGCAAAAAAAAGTTTCTATTTAATTTAATATATTTTTTAAACTTCCTATATTTTGTTAAGGAGCAAACTACTCTCAAAGACTTTTTTTTTAACGTCCATGCAATATTAAGTGTATTATTCCCTAGCATTCCCTTTTTTCAACAGTCTCTAAATCTGCAAATTTCTTGTTAGTAACAAATTCTTGTTACATTCAGTCGTTAAGGGAAAGATATTAAGCACATTTCAAAAAAAAAAAAAAAACTCCTAATTTTTCCTTTGTAGTCTACAAAACGTACCTCTGAAGTTTGTTGAATAAAAAGTATCTTAAACTGTAATTTTAATTTTTACCACAATATTGCACAAAATAATAGAACTTGGTGAGTTTTAAAACTTAAAAATAGAAAGAAGAATGCGAAAATTTGGGTTAAAACGCGAAAAGAAGTTTTTACTTGAAGTGTTTATCGTTGCTTGTAAAGACACGGTGACAAAATGTCAACAATTCATTTTTCCACCGTCAGATCAGATAGCGACTTTGTAACCCTTGATTTTAAATTGTAAAACAATGAACTCAAAAAACTTTTCTTTTAACTTTTGCGATTAGATTCACAACAGATGAAATATAAAAACGAATCATCTCACCCTAATAACTTGTTCTTTCTCTGATCTTTCTTCTAATTCTGTAATCAAACGAGAAAATCTTCTTCATAAAAATTTATAATCAAAAATAAGACGAAAAATAAATTAAATTAGTCGAAAAAAAATATTTAAAAAAAACTAGAAGTAAAGATTTATTTCACATAGTTTGTAACTCCCTCAAACCTGCAGAATGAAACAAAGCAACATAATATGTAACGTTCGAGATAATAAAATTCCTTCAGAAATAATATTTTATTTGCTTTTTTGACACTCGATAACTTTACAATTATTTATTTTTCTAAAATTATCTGTTAAATATCTTACAATTTCTATTCTTTCAGAATATGAGGTCTTCCCCAGACATGAAAGCTTGGGTTCCGCAAAAAATTCTGATAAAGAAATTGAGGATAATGAAGATGAGCTAAACATAAACCCTGCCACAGGTGACGCTTTAGCTATTAATCTTTCAATTATTTTAACTAAAAGAAAAGATACCAAAATTTAGGCTATTTCAAACTATATATATATAAAGACGAAAAAAATCTTGTATAGAACATTGGAAGACAAATATCTAAACAAAAAATTTTTAGCTTTAAATTATTTAACTGTTTCGTTTTATGTCAAATGTAACGTGCATGTTTTGTGTCTGCATATACAGGATTTCCAAAAAGTCCTTGACGCATTACAATTTATAGAAGAGCAACAAATTGTCGTATCAACAGAATCAATCAATTCTTCATAGGTTCACGTACTTTATATGACATCGTAAAATAAAGAAAAGAAAGAAAAGGGAAACAACTTCCAAACTGTGTTTAAAGGTGGGTGATGTAACATCACAGTAAGAAAAAACAAACGCGTTACGAGGTGTTTAGTAATTTTACTAAGCAGAAATTAGAACCTTTCATTACTAGAGTTCAATGTTTGAACCATTTGTTGTTCAAAACCACATTTAAAACGGAAGGTTCAAATGCAGTTTGAACCTACCATGCAGGTTAGAGCAAGCAGGTTCATCCTACGTTCTAGCGAGCATGGACTTGCGGACACAGTTGAACATACTAGGGTAAACGAGCTGATGTGTGACTCACAGGACTTTCTTTTACTCCAATTTAATGTCGTTTTCCCATTATTGGTAATTTTAATGTGATTCAATAGTTTACTCTCTAAATATAACCAACAATGGCCAAATTGAAACCCGATTAAAAAAAAAAAAAACGCCAAATTTGTCGCCAAGTTGGCGACAAAACTTGGGTGACCGAAAGACTGGCGATATATCTCCAAGTGCCCGCCAAATAATAACACCACTTGAGTTCACATCGAAATTAACAATGATTTCCCCAAAAAGGGGCAAAAAAACCCCTTTAGAAACCACCCGAATGCAACCAAAAGGAAAGGTGCACAACTAGACCCTAATAAGAGTCTACGTACCAAATTTCAACTTTTCTAGGGACAAACGGTTCTTGAGTTATGTAACATACATACGCAACGCACATCCGCACATATCCACATACGCACATACGCATATCCGCACATACATACATACGTACATACAGACGTCGCGAGAGAACCTCGTTGTACCTAACTCGGGAACCGTCGAAATGGATATTTCGCGTGTCTTATACGTTCTTAGGCACTTATCCACGTGTGGTTGAGTCGAAAAAAAAAAACTCAACATTCATTCGGGGGTGAGCAAAATGGAAATTAAGGTCGATTTTTCAGGGAATTTTTTTTCGCGAATACAATACTTCCTTTTTTGTAAAGGGAAGTAAAAAAGAAAGTAGCAATTGAAGGAGCATAGTCAAACATATTCCTGGACGGCCGTCAAATTTTTGTGCTTTTTTGTTACTGCGCTATTCGTGTGGTTCCATGGCTACCATGAATTGGAAACGTTTAAAATAGTATGACACAACATAGCCTGAGTCACAGTTTTTAAAAATGGCTGCAGCTGATTGCTGGGTTTTTAACTATCTTTCATCGCCTTTATTTTCACTTTTATTTAAGCTGTAAAATAACAACGTTAAAAAGCATAAATTGCAGGTTGCTTCAAACACGTGTTTCGACGCTACACACTTTTTTCAATGCAAAAGAAATGAGCTAATGGATATAAAGTAATCCGACAAAAGAAATCATCGATGGGAACCGTGGTAGTATAAAGTCGTATTTGTCGGGTGTTTTTTTCATCCATTACGATCATATTGAAAGAAGCGTTCCTTGTAACGCCGAAACAAAGGCTCTCAGTAATTTAATTGTGACTTTGTTATTTCTTATTTTACACTTTTAGAACAAAGGAATTTATTTTAATTACTTGGGTAATTAGCGTGTTTTTAGTAATCTGCAATTTGTGCTTTGTGACGTTGTTATTTCTTATTATACTGTTTAGCACAAAGATATTTTATTTAAACTACTTGGGTAATTAGCATTTTCAGATCTTCAATGCCAGCAATGCTACACAAATTGACATAAATAAACACAAAACATTCGTGACCAGAGAAATATTATGGTGTAAAACCACATATTCACACGACAATTTGTTGCTTTGCTAAATTTTTTTAAAAAAAATGTAAGGACTTTTTGGACACCCTGTGCATTTAGAGAGTTTAAAACGCAAAATTTAATAAGTAATTAATTCATAATTATGTAACAAAAAATATCATCAGGTACCTATTTATTTTTCAATTAATTTAGTTTTTTAATTTTATTGCGAAATAATAATTGGTTTTAGGAATAGTTGATAATTTTCTAAAATATCAAACTATTGTTAGATGAAATATAAGAAAAATCTTTTTTTTTTTTCTATATTTTTACTTCTTATTTTGTCAAACCATTTAATGTCAAAATTCTAGCAAGAAATTTGTTTAAAAAAACTTTTATTACCAGTCGAGTACTATAATACTCAGTAACTCTTAAAAAAAACACTTAAAAACCCAATAAATAAAGCAAAAACTCTCATTATTTTCGATGCAAAAAAACATTTTTGAGTGCAACCTAATACCTGAAAACCATACAACCAAAATTGGAAGAAAAATATGTGAAATAACACCGTTCTACAAAAAATGACAACAAAGCTCATAGAAAAAATGACATCAGAACATTAAGAAAAAAGACGTCTAATGTTTTGAAGTTTCTACGTTCATCATCGGACCTCTAAAATACTGAATCATCCTGAAAAAATGCAGAAAGGAAATTATTCCGTCACAAAACACAAAATCAAAATGAGGAAATAAAAGATAGTTCAAGAAAATTGTCAACCAATGTTTTTTGAAGTTCTTATTCTCATCATCAACTTAAGAGCAGACCTTTAACATTTTTACGAATTATTAGTTTTGAAATTTACTTGACTCTAAGAAATAACTACATTTTTACAAATAGATGACGACGTTTGTGGACCAGGCATTGTTATTTAAAGCATAAATATTTACCAATGGCAAAAAATCCGCACAAAACTTCGAACACTCACTGACAGAATATAAAAAGCAAAATCACATAATTGCTACAAAACACGCAACCAACTCGACATAATATTCAGCACATAAATGCTATTATCTCATCACTTTGGGAATACAGCGAGTTAGACTCTCTCGGTGATTATTTCCCATACGAACATCAAAACATATTACAGGCGACTTGCAATCCAATCCTCTTTTGCACTCTCCGAGTTTTGTCTGAAATGGGCTTATTCACGCATAGATTGAGTTTGGTGCAGAGTTGTCGGTTGGACGAAGGTGTCTTGTTCTGGAAAGGTATGAATGGCAAATTGAGGGGCGGAGTATGTTGTGTTTCTCAACCCCTCCCCCATCCACCAGCAGGTACAAGATTCGAAATCATCATGAGAAAATTATTTCGGCGTGAATTGTTTGAACTAGTAGAGCATTCGAGGTTAAATGGGAGCTTGAATTGAAATTTTGCTATCATTTAAAGTGGCATGTCATACGAAAATTTGGAGGATACAAGGGTTTAAATTCTTCGTAAATTTAGAGTTATTTACTTGTAATCAATAAAAACAAGTGCATGGTATATATATATATATATATATATATATAAAAGCTTTTAAAAATTCAGGAAAGTCTCACAATCCTGTATTGTTTTTAAAATCAGAGTTAGTCTGATCACCGATGAGATGGAAAGGCAAACATCCGGTTTACAGCCATAAATGGACAAAATTCTTAGTTTTCAGGAATGCAAGCTTTCGCAGATTTGAGTGAGTCTCTAAATTAAGTAGGGTCTTGTTAAATTGACGAAGAACGTGCATCATTTTCCCCCCTCATCTAGATAGGCTCGTCTTTACTGGACGTTTACCAATTCCATATTATTCGTTAGCAGACTGTATTCTAGTTTGTTTTCAGCTTTGAAAATAGTTTGTTTGACTATACTAACAGTTAACTTCAATATTATTATAATTCATTTTGTTTTTGCAACGCCAAAACCCTTCTCCCACTCACGATAGAGGAAGGATAGTATTTTTTTTTTTTTTTTTTTAAGTTGGAAATTGCTTTGAAATTAATTATTTTTGTATTCTGTGCAACGTAACAAACCAATACCGTTTCAAAATATATATGAATCTACTAACGCACTTTTCATAACAGTAATATATATATATATATATATATATATATATATATATATATATATATATATATATATATATATATATATATATATATATATATATATATATATATATATAGATATATATATATATATATATATATATATATATATATATATATATTATATATATATATATATATATATATATATATATATATATATATATATATATATATATATATATATATATATATATATTAATATCTTTCATTTTATTGCTGAGTTTTTGATCATTTATGTTGCTTTAAATTATTTAAAGATGTCGTTTAGGTTAATGGGTATTGTTCATGTAGGTTAAAGGAAAATGGTTAAAGTTTTTTATGTATTTAAGACGTTAAATGTACCTTTCACATGTAAAATTTTCTCAAAAAGCATAAATGCTGTATAAGCAACATTTGTTGATATTCCTATAGTAAGATAACATACACTTAATACATTAAGTTTTCTTTTAATCAGAAACTTTTTAGACGCATTTCATTTTCTAAAATTAGAAGCACCCAGCAAATCTCAAAATCCTTGCGCTTAAATAGTAAATAGTACAAAAAATATCTCACAAAATTCAAAACAATAACTTGGAGACATTTTGAGTAGAAGGAACACGAGCTTCAATAAAACTTCAATTGAGAAAAGCAGCTTCCTTACTGAAAGAAGTCCTAAAAAAAAGTCTCGATAATGTTACTAAAACTAGCTTGATAAATAGATCATCTATTTCTTGCTCGTTTCATTCTTTAGGCTCTTACACACTCGCTCATTCATTTATTTATTATCTATTTTTTCCGTTGTGCATTTTTGTAATTTAAGAATATTTTTAAATTCATTTTAAATAATAGATTTTTAACACATTTTAATTAGTTTTCTTATGACTAGTTAACTAAGTAACAAAAAATTGCCATGGAAAAAGATTAAAAGTTTAAACTGTCGGAATTATGCTACTCACTTACTAAATTCAAAATAATAATAAAAATAATAATGAATAATAAAACTATGAAGCACGACGATAAACGGATTAAATCTTGAAAAAAAAACAGTTGAAATTCATAAACTTAGAAAAAGGGTAAATTTGGGAGAAGAACTACTAAATCCCGTCTTAAACAAAATTTGTTTATCATGCTTCACATTACAACTAATACTAGTATAGGTCTAAATTTTCCTTGTCGTTAAAAATTCTGAAAGAGGTATTTTTAACAGTGAGTATTAGTGCGTATCTAGTTACTCTAACAAAAAGATAAAACTTTTAGGGCTTATCTTAAGGGGTTATAGTACCTCAAAAATGATGAAACGATCAAACAAATTTTTATTGCTTATTTCAAAACTAAAAACTATTCTGAACACAGGGAAAAAGTTTCATTGCTTTAGTTCAAATATTTAAAAAGTTATGAGTGGTTTTAGGCCGGGCTCGCTATATGTTCTTATGCAAAAGAAATACTTTAAACTGATTTTTCTCGATGATGGTATTTTTGTGTTTTCATGTCATTAGAGTCCCTAAGGATTTTTTTCTATTAAAGATACAGCTTTAAAGTAATACTTTTTGCAATTGGGGTAACATATGTGACAAAACTGTGTATTGGATAAGCATTTTATAAATTACGCAAATGGTTAGAGCATGTTATACCTTTAAAAACTAATTTTTTAAAAAAAACTTCGATTTTTTGCATAATTAATCACAGAAAAATTTCTAAAACTCATAAGCAAATGAATGCACAGATTTTTAGAGATGATTATAGTGATCGTTTAGCAAAAAAAAAAAAATAATTAATTAGTGCAAAAATAAAAAAGCCTTAGAAATTTCAAAAAATTAAAATTTTCTTCAATTTTTTGAATTTTTAAAAAAAGTAGGCAATGTTTTTAAATTTTGAAAATAAATTATTGATTAAGAAATAAGTATGCATGTTATGGTTTCAAAGAAATATAAAATTTACTTAAATTAAAAAAAAAATGTTTGAAATGTACTGTGACCCCTTAAATGAAGAATAAGTGATTAGCAATCAGCAGCGCATAACCTGTGAGAAGACTCGGGGATAACTTTCAAAAATTTTAGCTCTTGAGAGTAAATAAATTAGTTTTTTTGTTTATGGTATTAAAGTTCCTAATTCTGTATCCTTATTTCTAAAAACCGCCCCTAGTATTTCTTGTTTAATTAAGGATACATGCCAGATAGATATGAGAGTGTAATGAATTTGGTTTACATTTTATAAAATTGTTTCTTTCTAATTGGTAAGAAACGAGCTGATGTGTTCATCACATGACTTCCTTTTACTCTAATTTAATTTCATTTCTCCATTACTGGCAATTTTAATATAATTCAATAGTTTAATCTCTAAATATCACCAACAGTGACCAAATTGAAACAGATGTTTTTTAAAAAAAGTCGCCAAATTGGGATAAAACCTGGCGACCAGAAGACTGGAGATATATTGCCAAGTGTCCGACAAATTATAACACCCCAAAGGGGCAAAAGACCCATTTAGAAACACCCGAATGCAACCAAAAGAGGAGGTGCACAACTAGACCCCACTAGGAGTCTACGTACCAAATTTCAACTTTCTAGGACTTATTGAGTTATGCGACATAGATACACACATACGCACGTACGCACATACGCATATACGCACATACGCACACACATACATACGTATATACAGACGTCATGAGAAAATTCGTTGTAATTACCTCGGGAATCGTCATTATGGATATTTCGCGTGTCTGTACGTTCTTAGGCACTTATCCACGTCTGGTCGAATGGAAATAAAAAAAAAAAACTCAATATTCATTCGGGGGTGAGTAAAATGGAAATTAAGTTCGATTTCTGAGTGAAAAATTTTTTGCGAATACAGTACTTCTTTTTTTGTGAAAGGAAAAAAAATAATGGAAAATTTAAATTGTTTCAAAAAAAGTCATGTTCGTTACTTCGACTTTACATTGAAGCAAAAAGCACGAATGCGTTAAAAATTTGGAGATCAACGCTTTAGAACAAGGCCAGAGTTCCTTTCTTTAAAAGTAACAGCTAAATTGGGTTCTCAATGGGGTTGTTTCCTTCAGTCAAAAGTACTACTTTTAGTCACTGAAGTTGATAAAATGCGAAAAAAAAAAAAAATACTTGGACTCAGAAAATACTTTTATTTTTCCAACATTTAATTTTTAATTTTCTTTTTTTTAAATGTCCGATTTTTCAAACAAAGCGTGGTGCTTTATAATGTCATAACTGCTGTACTTTGGTGCATTCCACTCGCGCGCTGAATGTTTACTCTTGCTGTCTTCCGCGTTTCTAGGTTATGATTATTCAGAAGCGAATTATAAATTGCGCGCTACGCTTGCTATCAACCATATCGTTGCCACTACATATAAATAATGAAGTAAATTAAATATTTCGCTCTGTGCTAATGGCATTGCATCGCTTATGATCGCATTAGGATTTTTTTAAGCGTAAAAAATGAAATTGAATCTGCGCACCAATTAAAATAATTGTTAAAAAATACTAAACTTTGTCAAATTATTTAAAAAATGGTCAAATCCTATGTTTTTAAACATGCTTTTTCAGAAAACAATTATTTTACTATTTCGGAAACGACCCCATTTCGCTTGAATGAACTATTTCGTCAAGTTAGATAGTCTCCAGTTGACGCATTTTGCCTTAGTTTACAATTATTTTCATCACATTCTTATTTTTAAGTAGTATCTAGTAACTTATTATTTCTTTTTTTTTTCTTATCCTCAAATTCACTTGATTTCATGTCTTTTCACAAGTTTTGAATTAAGAATCATTTTATCAACAGCCAAACTGCGCTGCATACGACCATTTCAATTTGTCAAAACATTCTCAGTAATTTCATCTCAGACTGCAACAAGCCGGAATTCGGCCCGAAATAAACCAACCATTTAATTACCGGATAAAAATTGCACCAATTTCAGCACTTTGATGCTAGGAATTTCTCATTAAATCCATACAATGATCGGCTTTGGAAGGGGAGTTTCTCGGCACGCATCACAAACCCCTACAGAACCCCAATCCTCCTTTGCATCTCTTTAAATGAGGCCATTCACGCGCTGATTGAATCCTTCCTGGAGAAATCGCACTCGGAATTGCAGAACTAAGCAGTCATGTCTGGAAAGGCGTTAATGTCACGAAAGCGTGAGGGAAATTGGGAGCTTAAATTTCAAATTTTACAAATCCGGATTGGGCTTGGAACTTTGTAGTTCAAGTGCGAAACGATATCTCTACTCCGAACTCCTCCGAATAAAGATAGTAGTGGCCAGGTACTTTGGAGGGTGCAGAATGTATCATCTAAGCTCAATATTCAATATTCTTATGAATGATTTTTTTCGATGGACAAATCTATTCAATCTTTTCAGACGTAGCATTCGGTATACCGAACATGAACAACAAACAGCTGTTAATCATTTATTAATTGAATAAATTACTCAATGTAATTCGTTGTCAACTCTTTACAGTCTGCTTATATCTGTGCATGAGTTTTTCGTTTTGGGATTGACAACATTAAGAAATAGGGATCAGGAGAATGGGACTCATTTTCCCAACCATGGATTCTCGTCGCAAAAGCGTGTTTTTTTTTTTCTTATTTTTTAAAAATATATTAATCTTTTGTTAATCACTTCAAGTGCTTATATTATGTTTTATTATTGTTTAGAGAATATCTTATAATGAAGTTTGATGTATCATCGTTGTTTTTTTTAAATCTGAAATACGTATTTCAATAATATATGTCCAGATTATTGGACGTGTCATAACTCTTTTAATTTTTCACCTGTAAACTTGAAATTTTGTCCATAAGATACTCTTTACAGAGTACACTGTCTACCAAATAAAAACATTTTTAATTAAGTACTTAAATTCCGTCTGAAAGGGTTTTAAAAGAATAGTTGCAAGGCTAAATTCACCCTTCATTGCATGGTAAGGCTAAATTCATCACTCCGTTTTTTTCTGAGTTTAGCTTTACAAACATCAAAAACCAGTTTTAGGGCCGTATTTTTTCTTGGTAAAGTCATTATTGATTGCTGGAAGAGAAATAGAAAACTTACATTTCAAATTTTACAAATCCAAATAGGTACTGGAACTTTGTAGATCAAGTGCGAAACGATACCTTTACTTCGAACTCCTTCGAATAAAGATAGTAGTGGCCAGGCCCTTTGGATGGTGAAGATTTTTTTAACTTGGTTCAATATTCAATGTTCTTCGAGATATTTTTTTTACAATGGGGAAATCTATTTAACAGAAAAACTGCAGAACTGA
Source organism: Uloborus diversus (assembly GCF_026930045.1). Taxonomy (NCBI): domain Eukaryota; kingdom Metazoa; phylum Arthropoda; class Arachnida; order Araneae; family Uloboridae; genus Uloborus; species Uloborus diversus. Next base: position 18,856,230 of record NC_072736.1, on the reverse strand, counting down.
GTTAACCCTTTAATGCGTGGTAAGACTTAATTCATTATTCCGGCTTTTTTCTGAGTTTATTCAAATTTTACAAATCCGGATGGGGCTTGGAACTTAGTAGTTCAAGTGCAAAACGATACATCTACTTTGAACTCCTCTGAATAAAGATAGTAGTGGCCAGGTACGTTGAATGGTAAAGAATGTATAAACTTGGTTCGATATTCAATGTTCTTAGAGATATTTTTTTTAGGATGGGGAATTCTATTTAACAGAAAAAATGCAGAACTGAGTTAATCCTTGAATACATGGTAAGGCTTAATTCATTATTCCGTTTTTTCTGAGTTTATTCAAATTTTACAAATCCGGATTGGTCTTGGAACTTAGTAGTTCAAGTGCAAAACGATACATCTACTTTGAACTCCTCTGAATAAAGATAGTAGTGGCCAGGTACGTTGAATGGTAAAGAATGTATAAACTTGGTTAGATATTCAATGTTCTTAGAGATATTTTTTTAGGATGGGGAATTCTATTTAACAGAAAAAATGCAGAACTAAATTAATCCTTGAATACATGGTAAGGCTTAGTTCATTATTCCGTTTTTTCTGAGTTTATTCAAATTTTACAAATCCGGATTGGCCTTGGAACTTAGTAGTTCAAGTGCAAAACGATACTTCTACTTCGAACTCCTCTGAATAAACATAGTAGTGGCTAGGTACTTTAGATGGTGAAGAATGTATCAGCCTAGTTCAATATTCAATGTTCTTAGAGATATTTTTTTTACGAACGGGAAATCTATTGAACAGAAAAATTTTAGAACTGAGTTAATACTTCAATGCATGGTAAAATTTGATTTATCATTTTGTTTTTTCTGAGTCTATCTTTACGAACAACAAAAAACAGTTTTCTGGACGGTATGTTTTCTTGATAAAGCCATTATTAATTGTTGAAAGGAAAATTGGAAGCTAAAATTTCAAAATTTACAAACTCCGATATGGACAGTAACTTAGTAGCTCAAATGTGAAACGATACCTTTGCTTCTAACTTATACGACTAGGAAAGGTTGTTGTTAGTTGACAAATACTTTGGACGGTGTAGAGTGTTTCTGTTTAATTTTATATGCAACACTAAATTACTGATAAATTCTTTTAGTAAAAAATTTTTAAAATAAATATAATAAACATAAATAAATAAATATTTAATACTGCTTTTTACAATTAACAATAAATTTACAAACTGATTATAGGAAAATAATAACTACACATATTTACACATTTTTTAACACTTACAATATCCTATATTATGAATAATTATACGGACAGCGGCTATGAGAACTGTTCATGTGTGTCCCTAGATGTTGTGTATTAACAAGTGCCCCATCGTCTACTTTAGAGCTAACTCGTAAAAATAAAGAATTTTTAATTTAATTAAAAAATTTAAACATTGTCATAAATTTACTTGAATGAATAGCTTGTTATACTTCAATGGTTTGTTATACTTTTTTTAAGGTTAGAATTTAGTTTAAAAATGTTTTCACGTGAAGAAGACACCTGCTAAAACAAAGAAGTTGTCACTACAGAAACATAAAACGGCTCATTGCTCTAAATGTTTGTTCGAGAGGTACAACTGGTGCTGAGCTTATTGGAGAATTTTTCCAGATTTTTTGCTTGAAGTGATCTTAGTAAAACATACCATGTTCACATGTGCCCCATGTTTACATGAGCATCTTTTTCCCCTACATTTTCCAAAAAAAAATCAGAGTCGTATTTTCCGTTAAATTCAGTTCCGGTAAATTATTTTTCCTAAATTAAACTTGCATCAGGTTTCTAAAACAATTTACTTTTTTTATGAAATTATTTCGAATTAACTTTTTTTTGAAATAACTAAAAATACGTACGATTGTTTGATTATTGACAATCTGTACATGTTTTGCATATTGCTACAATAGCACTACGTTTCATGTGTTTTTCCAACTGAAATTGTACTTCCTTCAGTGTCGCTATATATACACCCTGGTAACTCAAGACAAGAATCATTTTCGATAGATATGCAAAAATCAAGAGTCTGATGCATAAGACTACTCAAACTAGATATAAGTTTTTTTTTCCCTGAAATTATGAAACAAATTTTTAATAATTTTTTGAAAAGTCTAGAAGTATATTGTCTGTAGACCTATACGTTTGCATGTTTGTTTCAAACACATATATACTTTCTGCTAACTCAAGAATGGGGATAGTTTTCGATTACCAAAGGCTAACGTTCCGAAATAGAAAGTAAGCATTAAATGGAAAGCTGCAGTTATTTTTTTAACTATGTTTTCACGAAAATCTACAAATATATTTCTTGTAGAGAATAACCGTTGCTTGCTTGCTTCAAATACAAGTCGAACTTACTCCAGTATTTCTTCATATTTACTTGCTGAAAAATCCCTTACTTATAAGAAAGGTGCTTGTTTCCATAGATAGAGACAAACATTTTGATACTAAAAACACTAAAACAGTTTTTTTTTCAAAGTATGAAATTCCAAATTGAAAAACTCTGAACCTACATTGCTTGTTAGTAACAAACGATGAAACATGAAACCCTACGTTTTCATGTTAGTAACAAACACAAATCGGACTTAATCTAGTGCCGCTATATATTTTCTGGTAACTTAAGAAGGGAATAATTTTCGATAGATAGAGACTACCTTTTGGTACTGTGAGCAGATACAATTATTTATTAAATTATATCATTGCAAATTGAAAAAATATAGAAGAACACTGCTTGCAGAGCATAAATTTTGAATGTCTGCTACGAATATAAATTAAACTTATTCCAGTGTTGCTATATATTTACTTGCTGAAAATCCCTTACTTTTAAGAAAAAAGATATTTTCGACAGAGAGACTAATATTCCTAACTAATATCCCTTACAAAAAATACTAAGGTACAATTACATTTCTTTTAATATGATATTACAAATTGAAAAACTCTGAAACTACATTGCTTGTAGGACCCTACGTTTGCATGTTAGTAACAAACAAAATATAGGAGAATACTGCTTGTAGAGCATAACGTTTGAATGTTGGTTACGAATATAAATTAAACTTATTCCAGTGTTGCTATATATTTCCTTGCTGAAAATCCCTTACTTTTAAGAAAAGAGTTATTTTCGACAGAGAGACTAATATTCCTAACTAATATCCCTTACCAAAAATACTAATGTACAATTAAATTTTTTTTAAATATGATATCACAAATTGAAAAACTGAAACTACATTGTTTGTTAGAGCCTCACGTTTGCATGTAAGTAAAAAATAGAAATCAGACTTAATCCAGTGTCGCTATATATTTTCTGGCAACTCAAGAAGGGAATCATCTTCGATAGATAGAGATGCAAAAATCGGCATTCCGCAAGAATGCAAATGCCTCGAAAACTTTTTCTTCTTCTTTACCTGTTTATTCTCTACTCGGGTAGAAGGACGAATGGAAAGCAGTAGTAAAGTTACCTAAAGGAAAGAAAAATATTCTGGAGGATTGGCAGTTTTCAAGTCTTTGGCATATTTCTGTTCCTCCTGGTCTTTAACACTACATAAATTACCTTAGGACCTGGTGGGAAAATGAAAAAGGAATATGGCTTAAATCTATAAAAGTAATACTTGGATTTGCTTTAAAGTTTTTCGGATATTTTAAAATAAGATAAACTGATTTAACTAAATTTATAACTGTTTTCTAGGTTATTACTTTTATATTTTTTAAATATTAATATTGCTTCTTTCGTTATTAGCTTAATTTAAATAATATTTAAAAAGTACTGTAACTATACAGACACAGATTGCTTGAGGGGTTTTTTTTTTTTTTTTTTCCAAGTCGTGAAAATTTTACTTGAGAGCTTCTATAGGCTGAAACACATTGGGAATATGAAAAAGGAATATTGTTTGAATCTAACCGTACGAATCGGATTTGCTTTGAATTTTTCAGAGATTTTTAATATAAAAGGTAAAATACGATTTAAATAACTGTATAACTGTTAAACATTTTTAGGTGGTTTTTTTTTTTTTTTTTTTGAAATAATAATATTGCTTCTTTCATTATTAACTTTATTTAATACTTAAAAAGTACTGTAATTACTCAGACATAGATTGCTAGAGTTTTTTTTTTTTTTTTTTTTTTTTTTTCAAGTTACTCGGACTTGTTTTGAACTACTTTTCTAGAGACTTTTAACATAAAGGTTAAAATGTGATTCAACTAAATGTATAACTGGTAAACATTTTTTTTTTTTTGATGAAATAGTAATATTGCTTTTTAAATTATTAACTTTATTTAAGCATTACTTGAAGAGTAAACTAGAATTATACAGACAGAGATTGCTAAAGCTTTTTTCAGCTACATAGAAAAGAAAAGTCATGAAAGTACTCCTTGAGATCATATATTGGCATGAAATACGTTTTGGAGAAGTGATACAGGTACAAATGTGATACATATAAACGAAATAAGGACGATACTAATGATCAGAAAAAAAATAGAATTTGCTTATCGCTTTACGTTTTATACATATTTGGCAAGCTAACACAAAAGCTTTGTTTACTAATAACTAGACTTAAAAAAAAAACATTTTATAAATTACAAAATTATTTCTATATAATTTTCCATATTATTGCGATATAGATTAGGATATTATTACGTTACAAAATACGATATAATTGCGATATAGTTACGATATTCTTACAATATAGATTAGTAAATATTATTAGTATGAAGATTACTGTAATATTACGATATAGTTACGATAATATTACGATATAAATTTCTATATTACGATAAAAAGCTATTTTTAGGAAAGTTCTTGCTATAATAATTAAATATTCACATGTTTACTTTATTCTTATTATCAACATAAAATTTTATTTAAAAAAATTAATAAGTATGATTTGGATCTTCCTTAGAAATGAAGGAATGAGGTTCTACTGTATTAAAAATATCAAAACTTATTCGAAGAAGACTAACTTTCTTCTTAAAAACAAAACAAAAATGAGAAAAAAAAAGAAAAACCACTCTGTTGACAATCTTATTACAAAGCATATTTTATTGGTAACAGCACGTGAACACATTCCATTGGTTTCTTTCACTTACAATCGAGTTCACCGTCATTTATGAACGGCATTGAAAATTTCCTAAAAATAAAAACGTTTTTCTCAATGCCAGTAGATTTAATAGAATGTTTGAGGAAACCAAAAAAGATCCCCTTTGTCGTTATTGACAAAATGACCAAATCGCCGAGATTAGGGTAGCCTCATGAATGCCACCCATCTTTGTGTACATATTGTTCGTAAATCTTACTCTACTCCCTAAAGCTGGGCGTTGTTGCGAGAGAAGCCATACAGTGTAAGGGCAGAGCTTTTTATTTAAGATTTCTCACTATTTTGACGAACTGTACGTGAGGAACATAAAAGGTTTCTTTTTTTGGACCACAGATGGCAGAAAAATATATTTAGCAGTAAATAAGGTCGGGTTTAAAGGAATCATCACATCTTATTGTTGCTGAAGAATTTATAGCTTTACAAACATATCAGTTCTATCATCACATTGGAGAAATTGAAATGAAAAAAAATGTCGATTCTCGCAAGTATTTTGTTTATTTATTTTTGCTTCTTATCAAACTTCCACATTGACTGAATATTTACCAAGTAGCTTGTTATTTTCATTCACCCCATTAATTCCTGAATTAGCTTTCATGAATCTTTATTTTTTAAAAAAAGTTCAATTTTGACTGTCAAAAACTCTCTTCAAACAGTTATATACTATTTTATTAGTAATTTTTGTGGGACATCATTATTGGTGAATCCCCCCTTTACGAGTTAAAATGGAGACTCCCTTTTAACTCGTAATCTCCATTTGCTGATTAATACACGATGTTTTTTTTTTTTTTTTTTTTTTTTGAGCAATCACGATTGCTTATTGTTCGCACTTGACTGTTTTGAATTTTTTATGATTTTATTTTCCCACCACATCCCTCTGCCAGCACCACCGTCACGTCAACCGGCCTCACGATGCTGCTCCTCTTGCGAAAACCGTCTCCATGTGGCGTCCATATCCTATTCACACACACATACACGCACACGCCTACACACACTCATGCCTGCGCACAGACACAAACACACACTCCTACACACACACACACACACACACACACACACACATACACACACACACACACACACTTATGCCTGCACACAGACACAAACACATATGCCTACATACCCACACACACGAACGCCTACACACACGCGCGCGTACACATATGCCTACACACACACACACACGAACGCCTACACACACGCGCGCGTACACACACAGCACTGCATACACAACACGCACACACGTGCATGCATACACAACACGCACACACATGCATACACAACACGCACACACATGCATGCATGCATACACACACAAGCACCCACACACATGCACCTACACAAGCACACACACATGCGTCTACACAAACACACACGCGCATTCATACACAAACACGCTTAAAAGTAATATTTTTTTTTTCAATCTTTGATAATTTACTTGTTTCTCATGTAAAGAAAATATTTTTAGTACTTGATGTTAACTGTTTTAGAAATAGTTATTCGAAACGATAAAGAAAGAGAAAAGAATAAACTATAATGTAATTGCATTAAAAATGCTACGGATTTCTAATATTTCTCACAAATAAACGAAGTGACAGTATTATCTTTAAGGGTTAAGATATGAATAAAGATATTTAGATTTTTCCCCTTTCACTGCCCTCTCTCCAAACCTAATGCATCCTTTTTTACATCTTTGTTAGAAAATGAAAATATGACTCTCACCCTCAAATGGGAATATTCAAAACAGTTATTACATACTTTAAATTATAAAGCTATTTTAGTGGTTTTCAGTTTTAACTTACGAGAGTTTGAGGAAAACGTCTAACTGTGCACTTGGTTTGTTTAAAAAAATGGAAAGTCCTACAAAATAATAAAATAAGAATAAAAGTTGTTATACAAAATATATTAATTTCAACAAAGTTGTTTCCAAATGCACGTCCCAGAAATTTCACAGCATGAAGTCGGCATTGTTAATAAATTCCTATCAATGATAAAAGAATAATATTTTTCTCACTTTACGTACTTAATAACTTCTAGCTAAAAATAAATGCTTGATGAAAGAAAGGAGCTAAAACCTCTCGATCTTTAACCTTTGCATATTCACTTAAGTTACAGAATTTCCCTTAATTTGCAATGATTCTATTGTTTACCAATTTTAGTTGCAGATGTTTGTGCCATAATTAAAGATTGAAAGTATAACGATTTTTTAAAAACACCAAGTTTTCGTTTATTAAGCATGTTTCATTAGAATAATGGTAAGGAAATTAATGCATTTTTAAGAGATACGCAATTAAGCGTAAGCAGAATGAGTTAATCACTAAGACAGTCAAACGTATACCTTTGTATTCGCACTAAGCAATGAAAAATATTTGAAACACAAATCATTTCCCTAATCAGTGGTGGAGATGCTTTTGTATAAAAATTCAAAAGCGATATCACTCTTAAAATACCCTATAAAAGAACAGGATACTACCTGTGAACGTGACTCCTTACTTTCCACACAGAAATGCAAATACTGTTTCGTTGATAACCACGATGGCAAATCAAAGGCCGCTGGAGTGCCTCAAGTAGCTTTTAATCAATCGGGTGCAAACTAGGATGAAGCATAATTGGCTGCTAATTACCCACTTATAAGAGCCCGAAACTTGAGTTAAAGCCCTGGGCTATCTGCCTGCATGCTGATGAGCTTGACGTAGAAGTTTAACTTTGGATGTACCCTAACCAAATTCAGGGTGGTTTCTTTATTCCAATCTTTTCTTATTACGCACTGTGTATTCTGCTTGATCTCATTTATAGAATGCGGGTTTCTGGTTAATAAACAATTTACTCTGGGCGAAAAAGGGGGATAGGCGATGTTAATTGGAAAACTGGCTTGCCACAATGAGGCTGATACTTGGCGAAAACTCGTTTGGCTTTTCATTTAAAGAGATGCTAACGATATTAAGATACTTTGGCCACACTTTCAATTAAGGAGGGAATTAGCTCCGTGAAACAAAGCGCATGGAGGGAAGAAGTGCTGTCGTTTAGAGCTGTCTGCGATTAAGATAAAGTGGGAGAAAATTTGGCGATGGAAAATGCGATAATAAACTCATTTCAGTTCTTAAAGTTAGGATCGAACGCTGCAGAGTTTAGATGCTGCATTCCTTCAAACACATCAAACCAAATTAGTGCTTATTCATTACACTATTTTTAGAAAGTGTTGATTTATTTAAAACTATTTGTTTATTGATAATATTGAAATGATATGTCAAAAGCTTTTTGCACTATGGTACTAATGAGAATTGTTTGGCAATTACTTTTGCATGATTTATTTATGATTTAAAGTTAATATTGGTGCCTCAGAGCAACAGTTAGACATCCAAGCGCCATAACAACAGTAAGACTTCCAACTGTTGTTTTCAGGTGACTATATATTTCTGAAAGATGGAGTACTATTTTTTCGCTACAGTACACAAGTTTCGCATGGAATTTGAGTAAAGCTGGTATAAGATAACACCATGAATATTGTAAAGTTAAAATCACCGGACATAAATTACGGGGTGCAATTCTAAAATGTTTAGGTAATTTATTTTTTTATTTATTATTTTTTTTTATATTTAAAGTCTTATTTTATAGAATTCGAAAACTTCATCATTTATTCTGCACTGTAAGAACTTTTATAATGGGAATTTGTCTATTTTGTCATTAACCACAGTTGTGGCGAATTTAGTATCCTAAAATGAGGTGCGTAAAAAATTTTAGGAAATAATTGGTTTACCTTCTGTGTTTTTTCTTTTCACAACTTGTATTAAAACGATTCTGAAGAATTTGAAAATAGTGTACGACATAAAAAATACAAAAAAATTTTTTTGCCTCTTAATTTAGTGTATTGATTAAATTCTGTAACTGCAGCGTTAGCAATAGTTTATTTACCAAATATGCTCCTAGATGTCATCTGATTAAAAATACATTACAGTTTGTGATGAAAAAGATTATTTAGATTTGATTTTTTTCTTAAGTGCTCTTTGACTTATTTAAGTATCTAGGAGTGACTTTAAGCCATTATAATAACTATCTAGGATAACTTCGTGCAACATTTTTTTTTTTGTTCTTCATATTTTAATAGTTTTTCAGGTTTTTTTAATGATTATTAAACATAAGAAACGCGCGCCTAAATTATTGTAAACTCATTCGACATTGAGAAAAGTTAATTATTAAATCAAGTTAAAACGATACTTGATCCTGCTTTTAAGCTATCCCATCCTTTAGGCTATAGCTATGGGAATGGGATGCAGCAAAATACGTTAGTTTAAAAAAGGTAACGCAATTTATTGCAGCAATAAATAAATAAATAAATAAATAAAAACTTCCAAATAATTAAAATATACACACTTTCCCTTTTCTACTTCACAACAGCATAGGTTTATCATGATTTATAAAATTTCCTAGAGTGTTTCAATGTAGGCAGAGAACTTTCAAAGATTTAAGAGAAATATCTTCCAACTGTAAATACAGAATTATTGAATGATGCTATTGGTTGCGTGTAATACTGCCTACTTTTTGTTTTGTTACTTTAGGAATATAAAACGTATTCATTTCTGAAAAGAGTAGCACTGGGCCGTTTAGGTTTCCACAAATCAAGTATACTACACGTTTTAAAATGGCTCAAAGTCACCCTAAATGACTATACCACGTTTCATTGAATGTGACCTATTGTCAAACTACATTTTAATTTAAAATATGATGATGATGCCGTTGACTTATTCCTCCGGCCTAGCCGCAGGCTAGACCAGGTCCATGAGCCCAAGTGTCCACAAAAAATCATAAACCAAGAGAGGACTGGTGTTAATAGCCTCTTTGTCCAGTTCCACACAATTCAAAAGATAGTCTGGAGATGCCTGCACCAATCTACATTTGGTACAGGTCTCAAAAACTTTCTCACCTAAATGAAAAGAAAGGCACTTGATGCGCCCACTTGCAAGCCTACTGATTGTCGTTTGGACGACTCTATCCGCCGTGATGGAAAGGGCACCAATTGGGGACTACCAATTGTACCAGGAGTGAGTTGGAGGAGTCTTCCGAAGTTCTTGGTTCAAGGTTTTCATTTTAGGAAAAAATTCCGAGGAGATCAAAGCTCTTTTCGACACCAAATTTTCAGTGACACCTTCCTTGGCCAAGAGGTCCGCTGTGTCATTGCCAAAAAGACCAATGTGGAATGAAAATTTAAAATATTTATTACACTACTTGAATCAAAGCATAAATTAGTTTTAGTAAAAATATAGTTTTTCATTTGCTTATGCGTGGTATATATGCTCGTTTTTGTTAATAGATGGCAAATATCGTGCGTCAGAAGAAGCTGCAGCTGCTCACGAAGACCATGGCACAACATCTAACAGGAAACGAAATCGCTCCGGAACGGAGAAAGGTAACTGAAGTATTTCTTTGAATGTAAATTCGATTGAAGTTTCGTTTCAAAAAAAAAAAGGATATACTTAAGCTGCATGACCCCTGCTTTCAAAAAGCCGCCAAAAATATTGCCAAGCCAAGCTCAAGAAATTTGGCAAATTTGGTGAGTTCAGGTCGAATAGGAAAGTGCTGGTGGTTGCTCTACGTATGGCCATTTTTTATATGATTTACTGACTTGAATCGGGTTCATGAAATTTAAGTAGTACCAACATTAATGCTCAACAAGTTTAGGTAAAGGAAGAACAATTAAATTGTAATGTTAGTAGGTAATTGTTAAGTAATTTTGAAGTGCCTTTTATGCATCCAAAAGATGAACAGTTAAAGATAACTAAAAAAAAACTGTTCTTTAAATTCAAGCTCATATGCTGGGGAACAAATCTGATGGGGAAAAGAAACTTGGATGTCTTTTTTCCTAAGGCAGATTTAGCTTGAACATGTAACCACTAGTGCGCAAGGAGGATCTTTGACCAACCAATATTTATCTATGACTCCAGTGCCTTATCTATCGTGCGAGCTTGGTCCTAATTTTTGTACTCTCTGTCATGAACTAATGTCTTTATCAAATGTTAAATATTAACTTCCCTGGTGGCACACTTATTTCCATAAGCGTTGTAAATTGTTTGCAACGTTTTCGCAACTGTTTTAAAACGTGTATGCAATGTTTAAACATTATTAGTGCTAAAAATAATAATAATAATAATAATTCTTTGCTTTAAAACCAGTAGGGTAAGGTCTCCAGTAACATACAAGGGTCCAGTAACAGACAGTCTTAAGTTTGTAGATAAATAGTACCTGTTTTAGGCGGGCAAAACTGATGTTGCTGTGGCCTATAATTACGATGGTGTCATCTAGTGTTTATCAGCGTGAATGTTATGAGCCAGTTGGTATTTACAAGGCAGTGGTGAAATGTTATGAGAAACCACCACGAAGTCATCTGGTATTTCTGGTTCATTTGAACTTAATAAGGCGTTAGTTCTAAAAATAAAGAACTTTTGCACATTTTGAAGAGAAAAAGGGAATTTTGTGTATTATTCATCCTTTCCTCATATCGTCTGTTGCTGATGGGTATGATCAGATTTTTCGGTGTCTGTTACTGGGATTGGACAAACAAAAATAGAGTTATCTAATTCAGAGGATCGAGAAGCAGCCAAACGTAAGATGAGATGTTTTTGCATGATAGGAAAGTAGTTTTAAAAGTCTAAATTCATTAAAAGGCAAGGAAAATTGAGTTAACCCGAGAGCGATGTCTTAAGCATGATGTCGTTGACTGGTGCCGTTACCCTAGTTCATGTTAATTTATTTGTTTCAAAGTTGCCTACGAACCAAAAAAGTAAGAGGGATATTCTCGAAAAAATGTCCCGTGCGTAACGTCAAGTTTTTAATTTTTTCAAGCTAACCAAAGTCTTCAAAAAATAATGCTGTTAAGGAATAATACATGCTTTAATATACTATCAAAGCGTAATGGTTAATAATATATTTAATTAATAGTTACTTGAATAAAATAAACGAGCTGATATGTGCATCACATGACTTCCTTTTACTCCAATTTAAAGAAAATACTGCCTCGGAGTGTGCAAAAAAACACTTTAAATACTTTCATTCCAAGTCTGTTGCGAACCGAAGCAAAGAAAACGTTTTATACTTATAAATTTTCCCAATATTGGCAGTTTTAATGTGATTCAATGGTTAACTCTCTAAATATGGCTAAACAGAAACCAGATTTAAAAACAAAAGAAAAACCCGCTAAATTCGTCGCCAAGTTGGCGATAAAACTTGGCGACCAAAAGCTTGGCGATATATTTCCAAGTGTTTGCCATATTATATCACCGCTTGAGTTTACATTGAAATTAACAATGATTTTACCCCAAAAAGGTGTAAAAGACCTCGTTTGGAACATCCGAATGCAACCAAAAGAGAAGGTGCTCAACTATACCCCACTTGGAGTCTATATGCCAAATTTCAACTTTCTAGGACATACCGTTCTTGAGTTATGCGAGATACATACACACATACACACATACGCACATACATACGTACATACGAACGTCACGAGAAAACTCGTTGTAATTAACTCGGGGATCGTCAAAATGGATTCTTCAGGTGTCTATACGTTCTTAGGCATGTTTCCACGTGTGATCGGGTTGAAAAAAAAAATCAATATTCATTCGGGGGAGAGCAAAATGTAAATTAAGGCCGATTTTTGAGTGAAAATTTTTTTCGCGAATACAATACTTCCTTTTTTGTAAAAGGAAGTAAAAACTACGCACGGGACATTTTTTCGAGAATCGCCCAAGAATAAACTCGACCCGTCTAAGCATATTTGAACTCATATTTTAAAATTATATTCTGTAGATGCTTAAACTTAGATGTATTTTTCATAAATACAGTGCATATTTTTCTGTTTTTGTTTTTCAGTGATGGAAAAAAGCGAAGCCGTGCAAGTGAACAAAAGCGTATTATCGCACAGCGTATACCTATTTGGACTAGCATTTCTTGCTTTATCAACGTAACAAAAGTACTTCAAAAATGGACGGCTCTTCCTTGCAAACTGAGTTATCATCGGATAAAAGAAGAAAAGTTCACCGGCCAAAGTGAAATTCTTCAGGATCTTATTGAATGCATACACATATTTTATTTGCGATCTATTCTTCCAGTTATGTATTGTTTCCCTCAAAGACATGAAAAATATATATACCAGTATTTTTCTTCTCTAACGCAATAAGACAAATGGCTCTTTAGGGAAGAAAAAAGAAAGGGGAAAATATTTCGTTTTGGTTGTCGTACAAAGGACATTAATGTAGATTCATTAATACATTAAATGAAACTTTCGCGGTAGTTCCAATCGTCATTTTTCATTTGAAACTTTTTTTTGGTGTGTTTTCAGCGCCATTTCCTCTTTCACAAATTAAATTTTGAATCCTAATTAATCTTTCGCCTGAGATTAATAGGACAAATAATACATTATTTGGCAAGTGTTGAGTCTTTTGTTTTATCCCTTGTAGTTTTTGTTTCTATATTTCAAGATTTGTATTATTTTAAATATTTATATGCATATATGATTTCTGAAAATTTCGAACAGTCTGTAATGGACTTATACATAACGCGTTTAGCCCTGTTATTATTTAATAAGAGAGTCTATTTTTGAAAAAGAAAAAATAAGAGTGAAATTAAATAGTCAGGTGAACCCTTTTTTTTACTAAAATGAGTTTTAAGAAAGCTGTTTTTTTTTTTGTTTTTTTTTTTTTTTTAATGTTTAACGTTTCAGAAAAACAAAAATGAAAAATGAAAGCAAGTTAACATTTTATTTGGCTGCCAGTTGTAAATAAGGTAATAAAAAATAATAGTAATAGTGCAATTTAATAATCAAGAACATCTTTTGTTTCTTTTCAAAATCCCTTTTTGGAAGATATTTTGTTTGTAATGTTTAAAGTTTTTGGAAACAAATATTAGAAGTAAAATGAAGCTAAACATTATAGCAAGTTTTAAATTCCAATTGTTAATGAATTTACAGAAAAATAAGAGTGTAATTTAATAATCAGTGCAATGCTTTTTTTTTTTTTTTTACTAAAATCAAATTTCAGTACATCATTTTTTCTTAAATACTTAAAATTTTAAGAAGCACAGGCTGAAAGAAAAATCAAGTTAAAGCTTTATTCGACTGTCAGTTGTTAATGAGTTTCACGTGCACAATCGAAGTCATCAAAACTTTGAATAACAGTGAATAACAAGATAAAAGTCATTTGTGTTTATGAACCTAGTCATCATCTACTCATACACAAAAAGATGAAAAAAAAAACTAATCAGAAAAAATTGAAACTGATTTCAATCATATTGTATTTTCTTAACTGTTATATATTAATATCATTGCTGGAACGAAATCTGAGTATTATAATATTTCGAAATTAATACGATGGTAGTAAAAATATATCTTTACTAATAATAAAGCTGAAAGTCTGTCCGGAGGATGTCTAGATCTCTGTGACGCGCATAGCACCTAGACCGTTCGGCCGATTTTCATGAAATTTGGCACAAAGTTAGTTTGTAGCGTGGGGTGTGCACCTCGAAGCGATTTTTCGAAAATTTGATGTGGTTCTTTTTCTATTCCAATTTTAAGAACAAAACTATCATAAGATGGACGAGTAAATTACTAAATTATCATTACGAGGAACCGTAACATGGGTACAAGCCAACTGGCGAGATACGAAATTATCATAACGTGGAACCGTAACATGGGTACAAGCCAATTGGCGAGAAAATTCACCATACATTATTTGTAAATATACAGGTAAACCAAGAGACCTTTTAATTTTTCTATTACGGGCAAAGCCATGCGGGTACCACTAGTTCATACAATATTTTGATTTGTACACGATTCAATACATATCTGGGAGATAGAAAAAATCTTTATAGTGTGCAGGGCCACTACTGTAAGTATGACAAGTGGACTATATCTTCCTTTAAGTACGAAGCCAAGGTACACCACCAAAAGATCAAGTTTTGTGTTGCATGTTTTATTTAGTGATTTTTTTGTGATTTGCGTTGCGCACGTGGTGTATGTCATGGTTGTTACAAATGACTGCGTGTTACATACTTTGTAAATAGGTTAAAACTGGAATAAATTATGCATCATCTCTAAGCTTACGTTCGACGAGCACGACCGGTAGCGACCGGTTAGTTAATCACGTGACAGCTAATGATCACGTGCTCCAACCAACAAATCAACTGCTTAGAATGGTAACCGGTGCGGTAACCGGTTGATCATAGAACGCTGCTGTTTGTAACCGGTTACTTACCGGTCGACCGGTGAGGTTCGTCGAACGCAAGGTAAATGGAAGGTAAAATGCTTGCAACTCTTTGTCGGTATTGTTTTTAACCAAATCAAATTCTGCGAAAGTTTGCTTTTTTAAATGATTGTATATAATTATGAAAATTTATTTAAATCATTGTATATAGTTATGGTTATTTACATACAATGTTATATCATTTACATAGTTACTAGATTTTTGCAATGCAGTTGACTGCAAAGATTTCAACGAATTAGTACATCAACTTCATGTGGTTTTTAGTTCAACTGAGGTAACGATTCAGTTACTAGTTTTTTTAAAAAAGGGTCAGAGCTCTATCTCGTGTGCACAATTTTTGTATATTTTTAAAATTTACGATGAAATACACTTCTATCGATATTTTATGTTTTCTTTTTACTTCTCCATTTTTTTAAGTTTAAGAAAATGCTATTTTTAAATGTCATAACTTGTTAAAAATTTCTGTAACGGCAATGTTATATTTTGGAAACTTTTTTTATTCATACTTATTTTTTCTCATCAAGCAAAAATAATAAAAAGTAATTCATATTTGACATTCATAATTTATTATGGTATTTTAACAATGGTTAGTGGACATTCAAGCGTACATTTATTTATAAGAAGCACACAATTTAATTTTGAAATAAACATTTTCTGACATATTTATTGGTGCACATAGAAGGAAATATTTTATAAAAGGAAAACGAATATGCATTTTTTCAGGGATTCAGAAATGATGTAATTTATGATTTTTTCTCGTCATGAAACACAAATGATGTCAAAATGTTGATTTTCAATAAATTCTAACACAACATATTATTATTAGGCTATAATTTTATGGAAGGTAATACAAGTTTAGAAAAAAATTAACGAGATTAGGAATAAGAGTAATTTTTAATTCATATTAACAAATCATTTCGTCTATGAAAAGGATAATAATTTGTTTTCTAGTTGTTTAGGACAAAAATACCTTTTCTTTTCTTCGAATTAAACAGAAGCATGCTTCAATTTATTAAATTTCAAGAAAAGCGTAATTGCAAGACTTTTATCCTAAATAATATTTAAATAATGACTTTTTGAGTTGACATTCTTAGTGAATCAAAAAAGTGCATATCAAAAATCTCCATTGCAAAAACGAAAAGATTTTTGTATTTTCATTTTCCAGTTTCCTGGGTGCAATATTGTGTGCAATATTTCATTTTCACATTCGACCATGCATGACATTACTCATAATTTTTAATGTGTATGCACGGGAGCCAGCATTGGCGAACATTTAGAAATTGAGAACATTGAAATGCGTAAAAAAATTGTTACCTTTTAACAATAGTCTTTTTACTAACTTTTTTTTTAAAATTAAAAGCATATCAATTTACAAGATTAAAATATACATTTTGTGAAATTAACTACTTTATTTTATTAAAATATACGTGTGTATTTTTAAAAAAGGTTTTTTTAATGTAAATTAAAATGAATTTGGTATGATTTGTTGCAGCTCAAACAACACTTTTCTGTCTTGATATACTAGCAAATGAGTATATGAATAATAATACATTTCAAGCATCTATGACATTTATATACTTTTAAATCATTCCTTTTAAAATGCAGTAAAACAAAATATTATTTAAAAATACGAATTTTCAAACATTGGCAAAAAAATTAATAGAAAAAATTTAGAAAAGAAAAAATCCCGGAACTTTATTTAGTACGATCCTAAAACTACTTACTACCTCTAAAAGTATGATTAGGGGAATTTAGCTTTCAACCGGCATTAATCAATAATGATTGCCATTGCCCAGATAAAATAACAAAATTATGTCAATCAAAAATTGCTTTAAATATATTTTTTACTGATTTTTGAGGATAATATATTTTTTTAACAGCTAACAATTGTTTTTCTAATGATGCAATGCAAAGTACTTTATTTATTTTAAGACCTTGTTAGCGGAAAATTTAATGTTTCTGCCCTGTCGCACAATTTTCTAAATAAGGACTTATAAACCGTGTATGAAAATATGTGCAATGAAAAGGGTATAGATGTAATACAATTATAATTAATCCAACCGTGACATTCTGTTTTTTCACGTTGTTTAATATCTACCAACTGCAGAAGAAACTGTTGATTTAAGTCCTAAAAACGTCAATGGAATTTTTACATAGTGCACATTCAACGGTTATATCTGATTTGAGAGAAAATTCAAAGAAATGTTTTCTTAAAACATTAGAGTAAGGGTTTTTTTTTTTTTTTTTTTTTGCTAGCGATAAACAGTTTTATATATTCTTTTTTTATCATTATTATTTCTTAAATCATTATTATGCATGTATTTATGCATATAATAATAGAGCTAAGCGTTTTTATGCATCACAGGTACTTAGCTTCAAATGCTCAATTAGTTGACCTAGAGTTTGCCCACGCATTTGTATGGAATTCGCAAATGCCCAGTTAAGACGAGTCTATTTGAATGAAGGGGAAAATCAAAAATCTGATGCGTTTTACAATTACTAACGTTCGATCGCTTTGTGATTCTAAATAAATTAATCACAAAAAACAAGGTTTTTTTTTTCCGGTGTTAGTTCCCCACGGTTATATATATATATATATATATATATATATATATATATATATATATATATATATATATATATATAATTCCAAAAAAATATTACAACTTATCGCACAAGTGTACTAAATCACTATTTTATAACTAAATCAAAATAATTCTAAACTTAGCTTTAATTTCTCATTATAATACCCTTAGCTACTCTGTTAAACATCGGAATTAGATAATGAAACGCTTTTTACTTATAAAAGTACTCAAAAAACCAGTAACCACACAGAATTTACCTCCTTCAATTCCCAAAAGTAATTGCCATTCTCTCAAAACACCACCTACTGGCGAAAATAGTACAAAAGCAAATTGAATGCGTTAGCTTGAAGTAATTAGTTAAATGTGAAACAGCTGCTGCTATTTTCCGTGTCTTTAATAAACTCTTTCCTGTTTTTGTTCTTGCGCATTTATTAGTTGCAAGTATTAATGAATCTAGACAAACATGCAGAATTCGCTTGCATCAAAAGTGGTATAAGTAGACTATTTAGAACAGTAATTTTGAATCTTAAGTACATAAAAGTTCGAAATAAAATTTATAAATATACTTCCTAAAAATTCATAGAATTTTTATACATCCTGTAGGAATTCAAAAATGTGTTCTTAGTTGAGCGGATGTTTGATATTCATTAAAAAAAAAGAGATTTTAATTATTCCGAAAGAAAATAAATATGGTCTAATTTTTCAGCATCACTGAAATGCGCCATTTAAAAACCTGAAAATACGTTATTTGACTTTAAAATTCTATTTAAATCATGAGTAAAATACTTTTAAAAATCACAGTTTAATTTAGGTTGCGTTCGACGAGCTCGACCGGGTGCGACCGGTTAGTTAATCACGTGACAGCGAATGATCACGTGCTCCAATCAACCAATCAACAGCTGAAAATGGTAACCGGTGAGATAACCGATAGATGATAGAACACTGCGGTTTGTAACCGGTTACTTACCGGTCGACCGGTGAGGTTCGTCGAACGCAACCTTAGATATTATTTATGGTTAAACAACGACTTGGCAACATCGGGCTATAACTGAAAAACAAACGAATACTTCACCATCAAATGTATCAAAACATTGCCAAAAATTGTAAAAACGTCTTACTATGTATGTAGTAGTAAATCTTTATTCGTCATAGATTAAAAGAATTAGACTTTTTCAAGCGCACTAAACTAAAAAAAAAAAGTCCTACATTTGCGAATGCCGAAAAATGAATCTATTTTTGTTTTCCATCTGATTGGTGCATTTACAACTTTAAAACTGATTAGAATCTTAAGTGAGCATTTTCTTACTTATTTGCAACCAAGAAGTTTCAAATATTTTAGGAGACTCAATTTTGTATGCTTCCAAATGGCAACACGCGATGCATTTAAGGGACATGTTCTATCTTGTCCTTGCACTAAATACAGTTCAAGTTCCCTGTCCATATATATCTTAATGCTTTATTCAATATCTTCAAATTTCAGTACGTTTATTTATCATTTTTTAAAAATATTTTAGCACGTCAAATATCGCATTAATTTCATTTTTCTTTTTTCCGGATCCTTTTTTCCTTCTTTTAATTTCCCAGAAACGTGTTCGAAGACATTTCATCTGTTTCCACTGTCAAAAACATACTGAAAATGCTTAGTGTTAGGAAGTAAGAGTGGTTACTATTTTCAAATTATTTCAGTTTATTCCAAGAATCTGCTGAAAATTATGATCGTGACAAATAAAAGCATATTATTTAGTTACATTTTAATGATTCTTCAGTGATAATCCATGTTACATTTCTAGACTACATTTTTAATTCGCCATTCGTGTTTGATGGTATAGAGTATCATTAAGTCCTATTAATGTAGCAATTCTAATATTTTGGCATAAAATAATTCAAAACAACGTGAGATGTTTCCAGTTGCATACAGAGTTAAAACTTTCCTTTTTGTACGTATTTTTTTTTTTTTTTTAATATTACGTGCGTTTTCAACGTTATTTTGTAGATTATTAGTTGAGCATATTAGTTTTTAAAAGTAGTTTGTAACATAATGTAAGTTAATTGGCCTGTTTTTTGTGGGGGGGGGGCAAATAAAACAAAACGTAATATTTATATGATTAAAACGATTTATATAAAATATGACGCAATAGAAGAAAAATAGTTTTGTTACCATTTTCGCCGTTACAAATAACTACGATATCTTTATTACATGTTGCTTGTAAATATCACGATAAAAGGATTGTACCACTGTTGACTTCTATGCCTTTCAAAGAAATTATTATCTTATTTGTTTGTTTGCTTTTTTCGAATTCTATTTTATTTGTCGAATGTCAGCGCAAACTCTTAATTCCTATTTAATCCTTAGGTAATGGAGAAATAACAAGTACAACTTCTGTTTCTAAACAAAGAAATACATAAAATTTGATACAAACTAAATTAAGACCAAATAAACTCTGCTAGAATTTGTAGATCCTCTAGAATTCTTTACATAGAAGCGTACTTTTACAGTTGATATAAATTTGTGGAACTACTGCATCATACACGTACAAAAATTGTATGCTTATTTTATTGACAAAACCAAACTCGCTTCCTGATGTTGGTCTTTCACACTACACTGCATTTTTATGTTCAGTTCCAGCTATTTACAACAAGTCCATTAAACGCATGCAAGTAATGTCTTCATTTAGCACATTATATGACTTAACTCATTAACGCCGGAAACCGAATCCTTGCTGCGCGAAGAAATTAGAAACTGTTGAATATCTGTTGAACACACAAATCTCCCTTTTCGACTAATAGGAGCGGTTGGTGTTTTTGGAGTCTCGCAGCATAAAAGAGCTTCATTCAGGCTTCGTGATTCACTTCGGAGCAATAAATGCAAAAATACTGCAGCGAGGACTGAAAAGATTTGCAAATCGAGCTTGACTCGATTGTAAAAGAGATGCAAATGCGAGACAAGCCTTCGTTTGATTCCAATTATTCAGCGATGCTTCCCTTTGATACATTCTGACGCCTTTTCGTGATAATACCACTTGGAATTTCCGAAGATCAAATTTATCATTTCATTAAGGACAACTCTCTTTGAAAAGAAGTTGGGAGATTAGGATGAAATTGCAAAGCAAGTTGTTTCCTGGATAAAATGCGCTTATTAGTTTCAAATCTAATTAACGGTTCTTTCTTCCTCTAAAAGAATTTAAGACACTTGAACAGTGCGGTCTTAAATACTTGTAAATTGCAAAGCTAATTATTTAAGGTTTTTCGTGGAACTAGTAAAATTAAGTTTCGTGTGAGTAATTTAAAATTGTATTTGTAATTAACTATAGCAGGATGTTTACTGATAAAAAATGATCAAATAGTTAAATATAATACTAACACTGTTGGACAACTAACTATTAGTGTTACTTCTAAAATGTGTCTGCAACCTAGGACGTACAGTTACTCTTGTTTTTGAATTCAATTTTGCATTTTTTAAAGTTTTATTTTGGCTTTATTTATATATTTTCTCAGGCAGTGATTTTTTATCTTCACTTTATTACCGCAAACTATTTAAAAATTTCAAATGCATTTTTTTTGTTTAACTAATATAAAGTGGTCATGACCCTCAAAATCAACTGCAGAAACTTATCTACAAGCTATAATTGCTTAATTCTTCAAACGTAAAAAAGACACTGTTGGAAAACCAGTTAATAATTTTACTTTCAAAATATTTTTACAGCCTAGAACTGCAATTACTCTCTTTCTCAAATGCAAAATACAGGTGCAACTGTTATTTTTTTATGTGTGTGTGTTTAACGCATATATTTTCACATCACTGATTTTTCTTTCGTCATTGCATTTAGATTTTTAGTTGCTAAGTTCAATAGCAACTTTCAGAGCTAATTAATTTTGGTTTTTCTTGAAACTAGTATAATTGAATTACGTATGGATTCAAATTAGCATCTGAGACTAACGCAATCAATTTTTGTTTCACTTTTACATACTGTAATTGAAGAAATTTGTTGCAATACTATTCTAATGTTGCTACGTAATTGGTTGTTAATGTTGCTTCTAAAAACTTACAACAGGGTACAATTACTCTTAGTTTCAAGTATCAATTTCACAAAATTACTATTACATTTCTTAGTTTATAGTGATGCTGGATTTACTTGTTTTCACATCTATGTATTTTTCAATCCGTTTCGAATACTGAAAAAAGTAATGACCGCCTGGGCAACAAATCATATCAACATTCTCAGCAACATAACAGAACTTGACACCAATATTTAAAGCAGTGGTTTAAAAGCGCAGCTGTTATCTTACTAGTTATTATAGTAATCATTTGTAATTACGCAGAAAAATTTCTAATGTTTATGATTATAAAACTATGGAAATCAAATTTGCTTATTCTGTGTGAAACATCATTTTTCATTATTTGGAAGTTGAAATGCAACACAAAAAAGAGTTTCGATTTTAAATAAAGATGGAAAAGCAGTTACCTTCTGTGAGATGGATAAAACAAACCTACATTAAAGTAATCGCATGTTCTCTAGATTGTATATATAGATGGATTTGTAACATTATATTTGTAATAAAGTGTTTAAAACACAGTGTTTGAAGTTTTCTACCCACCAACGAAAAATACACACAGACAACACGCACAGACAGCCATTTTCCAAATAAGGTCAAAAAGGATTAATGGTTAAAATGGACTCAAACTGCAAATCCATCAAAATTGATAATCCTAAAATTTACACGAATCCAATATTTTCTGCTTGTTTTTATATTATTTTTATTATTTGATTGTTTTTATTATTTGTTTTTATTGAACAATCACGATTTTTTATTGCTTTCATTTGACTGTTTTGATGTCCTCTGATTTTATTTTCCCCCCCGCCACCCTCTGCAGCATCACCGTCGACCAGCTCCTCACGATGCTGCTCCTATAGCAAAAAACCGTCTGCAGGTTGCATCCATATTCTACACACACACGCATGCATACACAAACTCATACACACACATACACCTACACACACATACACAAACACATACACACACCACCACATACACACACGCATACATACAGACACCTACACATACACACACATACACACAACGACCCACACACTCATGCCTGCACACAAACACAAACACACATGCCTACACACAAACACACATGCCCCCCCCATACACACACAAACACACGCCAACATATATACACACACACACACTCGTGATTGCGAAAAACATAATTTGAATTCAAGATGACAAAATTCAATTTTTTTTCTATTTTTATTATATTTGTTTTTATTATTTGATTGTTTTACATTATATATTTGTAATAAAGTGCTTAAAAAACTGTTTGAAGTTTTCTACCCACCAACGAAAAATACACACAGACAACACGCACAGACAGTCATTTTCCAAATAAGGTCAAAATGGACTAAATGTTAAAATGAACTCTAACTGCAAATCCGTCGAAATTAGAATTCCTAAAAATTTTACGAATCCCATATTTTCTGCTCATTACAGCTGAACTTGCTTATAACGAGCCCTGATTTGTTGAGAAACCGGAAATATTTGGTTAGTACAGTGATTAACCTAAGGAAACATTACTCGCTTTGAACAATCAAACGAACTTTTTTTTTTAATTCATAGTATTTCCACTTATTTCTAGTTTAACTTATCCTTTCTTAGAAAAATTCCATAAACAAGTGATGACAACATTTTTCTTAATTTGTGAGCAGAGAAGTATTTCATAACTAAAAGTAAGTTGACTCGATGTTATCACTTCCGAAGTACTTCTGACAATATTGCAGTCTATATTTAAACTAATGTAGATGGAAAAAAATAGTGAAGGCTGTGGCTATAAAACAAATGTGAAGAGGTTGAAGTGGAACTAACCTCAGCATATTCAATGGCTTTTGAAGTGCAGAAAATCTGCAAACGTGTTTTGAAGCCAGAAGGAAAAACGATGGTACAAGAAATATACAACAAAGCCACAAAACACATTAACCGATTTCTTTGGGAAAATAAAATTAGTAAAAAAGAGACAAATAAAGTATGTATGAATATTTCAGATTTTCTATACGATCCCCGTTTCTTACGAGCGCTCGGTTACAGCGAGCCAATATTGCGGAACCTTCGCTGTCGTTATAAGCGAGTTCGACTGTATTCATATAGAAGAAAACAATAATAAATCGGTACTGTTTTTCTACATATTTTACAGCATAGACATTGCGAATATATACATACAACCGTGAAAGATATCGCTTTGTCTATTCTTTGCTATCAATAAAGCTGAAAGTCTAGATGTCTGGATCTCTGTGACGCACACAGCGCCAAGACTGTTCGGTCAATTTTCATGAAATTTCGCACAAAATTAGTTTGTAGCATGGGGGTGTGCCTCTCGAAGAGATTTTTTGAAAATTCGATTTTGTTCTTTTCTATTCTAAGTTTTAGAACATTTTACCGAGCAAATTACCACGGACAAGCAAATTACCATAACGTGGACGAGCAAATTACCATAGCGTTTATGAGCAAATTACCATAACGTAGACGAGAAAATTACCATAACGTAGACGAGAAAATTACCATAACGAGAACGAGCAAATTACCATAACGTGGACGAACAAACTACCTTAACATGGACGAGCAAATGAACATAGCAGATTGGCGATAACTTCATCATCCAGTACATGTAAATACACACGCGAACCAAAGTACCCTTTTATTTTCTACTGCGGGCAATGCCGTGTAAGTACCGCTAGCATGCAATAAAATCATCTGGTTGTAAGATCTAACAAGGAAACTTTTGACCTGTAATGTCATGTTCTGTCTTGAAATACTATTCCACGTCTGATGATCCTCCACTGACAGACAGAATTTCCAAAGGATGAACAGCGCAATTTTCCCCGAAGGAGATTGACGTCGGGATTCATTTAGTTAGAGGCGCTGAATATCAGTGATAAATGATAATGTTTTCTGCGATATGGTAGAAAAAGTGTGACGTTTATGGTGTGATTTATTGCCTAAGTGACGAATTAATGATTATATTTGTGCATTTTTTCAGTTGGCAGTGTATTGCATGTGCTAACTGCGACATAAATCTGTAAAAAATATCGTGGTATTTCTTTAAAATTTAATGAAGACAATTGTAGCAACTATCTACCGTTTCAATTTAAAAAACAGTTCTATAGGGTAGTTGATTTATTTGTTGAACATTGCATTGACATTCCGTGATTAGACACTGCTTGAAACATAACTACATTTACAAGTTGACCATCACCCAGCCATCAAATATGTGTATAGATTAATATAGGATGCCTTTTAAATCAATAAGTGTTACATCTTTGCAGCCATTACCCTAAAAAAAAACTTGAAAACGTCATTGCAAAAACTTTACAGAATAATATTGATTGGACAATATGCTCAAGATCTTCTTCTAAGTATTTACTGCGATGAACAATTTTTTTAATGTAAAGATTCATAAATATGTAGAGCAAATGTGTGGCAAAATGAAATGGTTAAGATGACGTAGCTTTACAAAATGAACTAATTGGAAATACGTTTGGAAAATTACAGTACATTGACAAAAAGAAAGAACAATATATTATATAATAAAAAAACACATCATGTGACTTCAAAAAAAGGTGGAGAAATTTCACTTTTTTTTCCATGGGGTGAAAAATAAAACATTTTTCTAATGAAATATTTTTTATTTGATTGTAAAAAATAAATTTTGATCAAATGATTAAATAAACAAAAAAACGAATACATTTAATGATAACGAAACAATAAACCAATAAATAAATCAGTTAATTATCTTATTTGTGAGAATTATTATTAGATGAAGGAATGTGATTTTATTAATTTATAAAGGAATACGTAAGTGATTTAGTAAATGATGGAATCAATAAATAAAATGAACTAATTTCACTTGACTAATTGTGTAAAGTATTTAAAACACAAATAAATTATAACTAAAAGAACTAAATTACGTAATATTAACTAAATAAACTCTGCACTTAATATTAGCAGGTCTCAATGAATATTTAAAACGTTAATACTCAGAACTTTATCATTTTACAACAAAAAAAATAATTTTTGATTTAAGACAAAATATAGCAACTTGAGTACCAATTTTTGAAAATTACTTGTATTAACGTATGCTTTGATCTTCCGCGATAATTTTTTCCTGATT
Source organism: Uloborus diversus (assembly GCF_026930045.1). Taxonomy (NCBI): domain Eukaryota; kingdom Metazoa; phylum Arthropoda; class Arachnida; order Araneae; family Uloboridae; genus Uloborus; species Uloborus diversus. Next base: position 18,830,136 of record NC_072736.1, on the reverse strand, counting down.
GAAATAATTTACATGTGTACCGACATAGTTAAACTATTACCAGATAGGTGGCTCTAAAGGCAGAGTAAATATTTTACTATGCCCCGCTTTTCACTTTGCCCCACCTTCCCTACCTCAGAGCAAGACTTATGTATGTCACATTATTGCCATTTTTCAGGAAAGCGAAAAAACTTTCATCTGGAGCATGCAAAGGATGGGGATCGCAATCCCTTATGGTGGTGAATAATTATTCAGGAATTTCTTTTGTAGAATTAAAATGTGATGACTCGATGCTAAATAAGACTCTACATATAACGCCGTAATAAATTGAAAATTGCCATTTTTGGACATACGTTAGTCTGGCTCTCAGGAACAGGCATGATTCTTAATCTAGATTTGATTGTGAACTAACATAAACCTTTATAATAAATTCTGTTAACTTATTTAATTATGGACTTCTATCTCCTGTTTGTCAATGGGAGTCACTCACGTGGGAGATATTTAGAGTAAAAGATTGTAAATACATTCTAGGAACTTGCGTTTCAAACACTGTAAAAACGATTTAGAAACGTTCCTGGAAAAATTATGGACAGCTCATGTGCCCAAGTTCTGCCAGTAACATATCTTGCAAAAAACAGGAACATTTTCCGCTAAAAGTCAGTAAACTTCTGTAACTATCCTTAAATAGTTCGAAATGAAACAAAAATCTCCCAGTCATGTCTCGAGAACCTTCAAGAAACGAGCTGATGTGCATCACATGACTTCCTTTTACTCCAATTTAATGCCATTTCCCCATTACTGGTAATTTTAATGTGATTCAATAGTTTATTAAAATCCCCAAATTTGTCGCTAAGTTGGTGAGAAAACTTGGCGACCAAAGACTGGCGATATATCGCCAAGTGTCCGCCAAATTATAACACCACTTGAGTTTACATCGAAATTAACAATGATTTATCCCTCAAAAAGGGGCAAAAGACCCTTTTAGAAACACCCGAATGCAACCAAAAAAAGAGGTGCACAACTAGACCCCAATAGGAGTCTACGTACCAAATTTCAACTTTCTGGAACATACCGTTCTTGTGAGTTATATGACATACATACGCACATAACGACATACGTACATGCAGATGTCACGAGAAAAGTCGCTGTAATTAACTCGGGAATCGTCAAAATGGATAATTCGGGGGTCTATACGTTCTTAAGCACTTATTCACGTGTGGTCGAGTCGAAAAAAAATCTCAACATTTATTCGGGGGTGAGTAAAATGGAAACTAAGGTCGATTTTTGAGTGAAATTTTTTTCGCGAATACAACATTTCCGTTTTTCTAAAAGGAGGTAAAAATAGGTAGCTTTATGTTATTGATTAGAATCTTCCTGATCTACAAAAAAAAAAAAAATACCCCAGAAGAATTAATGCAACTATGACTGAAGCTTTGACAGAACTGCAAGAAAGAACCAAGCATTTCCCATACCTGCCATTCTTGTCCTGCAAAGCTGCAGCTATCCAATGACTTATTCGCTCTCATTAGGAACTTGGTAAATCTGGACGGGTAGCAATAGAACTACAGCCGATACACTTATAATAAACACACTCGGTAAATCTTTAAACTTGTAGATAAAATATTTTTACAAAAAAGAGAAGTCTGAATTCGTGCAACTTGTAGTAATTAGGAAATTTCTTGGGAAAAATTCTGAATTTTCTCAGGATATTGGTGAAAATTTGTGAAGTTCCGAAACGTACCACGGAAATAATCAGGGAAGTTTCGGATTTTTTGTACAATGAACAAGTTTCAGAAGTATAACCTACAACTATTACTGGTAGGTACTAAATTCTCTGTCAATAACTTCTGGTAACGAATCTTTCTTTTTATAGAAACTTAAAACTGGTAAAATTGCTTTCTACTGTTACTTTTCCCTATTAGTCCACTGAAATAGTTAACTACAAAAATCATTCATATTTTTATAGCTTTTTGAAAAATTCTAACATCGTACATATTGTATCTAAATTATATTAATATATGTTTTCTGTAAGGTATTCATTTTCAGTTATTGTTATAATACACAATTACAAAACAAAATCAAAACGATTACGGAAGCTTATTGATGGCTTTTTTTTTCTTTCAAATTTTTCAATTAATCTTAAAATATATAAGAAATATAAAAGGTTTATATATATATATATATATATATATATATATATATATATATATATATATATATATATATATATATATATATATATATATATAGCAAAAAATCGACGCACCAAGAAGGAGTGATCCGACTGAGACGAAAATTGGTGGATAGGAAGACAGTGCACAGAATAGTAAATGATTTAATTCTCAGAACGATTGAATAGTTTATGTCAGAGTTACAGTAACAAGTTCCGTAAGGTATTGACCTGCCTCTAGCCTGGATATAAGCTGAAGGCGATCTGGCAGGTCACGGAAGAGTTTGATAAGCTTGCAGACTGTTCATAGCATTACGTGCCGTATGTTATCTACCATTGTCCTGCTGGATACCAGCTGAGGGTACTTTAAAAGGAACGGCAGCAAAACAGGTCTTTGGATGTCGTCGACGTACCACTGTGCAATAAGTGTACCTCTAATTACGACCAAAGGGGTCCAGTTATGAAAGAAAATGGCACCCCAGATCATTATGCCTTGTTGAGGGCGAGTGTGGCGTGCAAAAGTGAAATTAGGATCCCCCTTCTGCCTTGGATGTCTTTGAACACATCTTCGATGATCGTCGTGACACATTTGAAAGTGGGATTCGTCGCCAAACACCATACGTCCCCAGTCGACACCATTCCAACCTGACACAATCTCACTACCAAATAATCTGGACGAAATTCTGGATTTAGGTCAGTTCGCACAAAATATGAACAGATAATGCAGTTTGATTGCATAGGCCCTAGTTTGCCTGCAACAGGGGTCCAATTTTGCTAGTTGAATCCAAATAAGCAATGGTTTTTTATTGGAAATTAAGCTCTGTTCACCCTTTTCTTGGAATTGCATGGCAGTGTGAGTCAATTGAATACATTCACAACATGGAATAAATCAACCCTCATTTACGTTGCATTGACAAGAGACGCTGAATGTGTTGAGAGGGATAATACTGTGGAAAGGTTAAAATTCCAATGAAAACGTCATTATAATTCTGGAGTCCTGGAACTCAGAACGACAAAATTTTGAGAGTCACGAATCTAGATAAACTTCTGGATTGAAGTCCATTCGTACTAGATTTGAACCCATGCAAAATAATTTGAGTGCATAGGCTCTCGTTCGGCTGCAAGGAGGGTCGAAACTTGCTTGTTTGACTTCAGAACTGCAATAACGTTTTCTTTAGAAATTGAAGCTTTGGCACTATGCTTGCTCCCCTAAAATCTTTTGCGTCTCTTGTTAGCTCAGTGTAGGAGCAGGGTAGTTTATCCCATACTGTGAATGCATTCAGTTGGGTGATACTGCAATGCAACTGCAAGAACAGGGTAATAAATTTAATGTCAAAGGGAAAAAAAGTTTTTCTGTAGCTAAACTAGCAACTTTGAACCCCCATTGCGGCTGAACTAGGGTCAACCTATGCAGTCAAACCGGTTTACCTGGGTTCATATCTTGTGCGAACTGACCTAAATCCAGAATTTCGTCACCTAACCCTCAAGGTCGTGCCGTTTGGTAGTGAGATGTTTATATGTTTTAGGACACCCAATCTCTACGTTGTGGAAACCTTTTCAAAATAATAAGAAGAAAATGGGAGAAGATCGTAAAATAATGGCAAACTCTTTCAGTTCGTGGCAATATAACTGTCCAGCATGCCATAAAGTCTACTGCTCGTCAATTAAGTTCAAAGCTTGTAGCTGCCACTGGGATTGCTGCATCTTTGCAAAACGGGAATCAAAAGATTAATGTAAATGGCAATTATGAGAGAAAATCAAGGAGATTTCACTATTTTCCCAAAGGAAGAGAATACGTTAAAGTTGGTGTAAATTACTTCAGACATGTAACCTATGGTCTAAGTTGTCTACACGGATAAATCGAGGCTTAGTTTGACACTTTATTCTTAACGTACTTAAGAGTCATGAAGTCAAAATTATTAACCAAAACTATGAAACATGACCATTTTCGTACTATAGGTGTGATTTTATGGAAAGGAATAATGATCGATTGGCGTATGCGACAACACGTTTTTAACAGCATATCAATGACAGTGAAAATAAATAAGAATGAAATCTTAGAACTGTATTTTTTACTCGTTAATACAGGTCTGACTTCTTTTTATAAACGATAATATACATTCAAAATGTGCTAACCCTCTTAATAAATTCCTTTAAAGTGATAACTAAATACTATGGACAGAAAAGTATTCTATGTGTATCTTAAAGAAGGACTACTACCTTGGAGACGCATTTGCAAGTAGACATCTTTCAGGTAAAGATTTAAGTGCTCTTTAGGCAGAGTTGATGGAGAAATGAAGCTTACTTCTTCAACTCTCAACAGAGGTTATGAATCTAAAGGCCACAACAGAAAACAAATTGTTTCTTTGAAACTTTGAATTTGTGTATCATGACGTTAGTTAGTTTGAAGTTTTGACTCACAATTACTGATAAATCAGTAATGTTTTATGCAAACAATATTTTTTATACAATGATATATATAAATATATCATCGGAAATAATATTTTTATATTTTGAGAAAGGAAAATAAGCATAACAAACTGAATTTTTCATTTTTTAGTAATAACGCAACAGTTATTACCAAGAAAAGCACGAAAGAAGGAAAATAAAACCTCCCACATGCAAACCAAGAAAGGATAAATATTCCCACGCAAAATTCTCATGCAAGAGCTTTTGAAGATTTCTAAACTTTTTAAAGTTTTTTCCTTGAATTATCAGAAAAACTTCCTTTTTTGTGTAATTTGGTTTCTATTTTTTCTTTGTAAGCAAAAAAAAAAAGAGTTTTTAAAATATGAAGGTATACAGTTTACAGCATAAATTGCATTATTCAAACTGTGTTTTACACATGCTACTCCTTGTTAAGGTACATGAGAAAAAACAAAACAAAAACAACCAATCATCAACATTTTTTTTTAAATCTTCGAACCAGCAAATAAATCTACGAAAAACATGATTTTCCTGGCAATTGTGTTTCTGTAATAATATCAAACACAACTCCTAGACCCATTTTAAAGCAAAAGAACCCTAAATTAATAAATTCACGAAAAGTTTAAACCGTGTTTAGGAAAGTGAAAAATACTTCAGCACATATGGTGAGTGATAATACTACAGCGGATTACTGAACGAAAAAAGATGAGCTTTCGCAATTTTATCCGAAATTCGCCTTTTTTGCAAGTCAAATGTTTTTTTTTTTCACTTGTCCATGTCCACAGAAACGATCCTGCGAGATTTATTTAATCATTTGTGCTGCGTAGATGCTGATGGTTATGGCCGGACTGAAGGTACTTTGCATTTTTTTTATTTCCAGGCTTTTATCCATTTTCTATCTTTTCTCTTCGACAAGTTCATTTACATTTTAAATTTTCTCTCTCTTCATGCTTAAAACATATTTCCCTTCAGATTCCTTACGGAAATCCGCATTTTATTTTAGATAAAAATATTTTACACTGAATTTTTTTCTTTCTTTTTTTTAGCGAAATTAAAAAGTTTCTGAACCGCTCTCTTTCTCTCTCTCTCTCTCTGTTTTATACACAGCAAGGGTAAATTATATGCAGGAAAGTTTTTAATTTTGCTGAAATTACAACTTAATTTGATTTTCTTCGTTAAAATAAAGATGAACAACTAAAAAATAGTCTCCAATTTCCGTCGAAAAAATTAAATAAGACAATGTGTTTGAAAAAAATGTATTTCTTTAATATTTTTTTATTATATGAAACTTAAACAAAAGTATACACTCAAAGGTAAAAAATCCCGCAATACAGTTAATTTTTTTTTCTCAAAAAGATCCTTTAAAGGCCGTAGTAGGAATAAAGGTTGCTTTTAGTGACAGTTTATTACTCAAAATAATTTACTTTTTTTACTCAAAATAATTTCAAAAAAAAATTTTTTTTAACAGATTTTTTTTTTTTTTTTTTTTTTGCAGAAAATTAACTTTCGGTTCTTTCCTCATTAATGTTTCTTATAGATGGAAAATAAAAATAGTTACCGCAGCAGAGTTACCGTAGTATTTGTAATATGGTCGTGGCTGGTTTTGAAAAATCTTTGCATCACAGACTGCTATTCCAAAAAGTTTATTAAAGTGAAAAGTTGGTTAAATAAATATTCTAGGGAACATAAAACCATTAAAAGCTTCGTTGTAGTTAAAATACTCCCTTAAATAAATTTTAAAATGTAATTAATTTGCATTAATAGTTGCATTTAACTGCAAAATGATCCGCCAACTAGATTATTTATTGCTTATCTTGTCGAGCGACCTCGTAACTGTACCCCATCTGATGAG